>NC_133379.1:20497228-20563823 GCF_049309525.1 Garra rufa | reverse complement strand
AATATAATTAATGTAGTCAATATGTCATTCGCAATGCTTTATGGAAGTGATAGCGACTTTTCTGATTGGTCGATTTAATTGATACTTCTTCAAATTAAGCTGATTTTTGCTTTTTATAGAAGCATAGATTGTATTCATAATTGACGTGTATACATTTCTTTTAATTATACAAATTAAATTGAATATATTTAAATGTATTTACAAAATATTTAATTACAAATAAATAAATCAACTAGGGCTGCCCCCTAATAGTCTAATGCCCTGCTACCACCTGCCCTACAATTAAACCTACTTGATAGTACGAACTAAAGCGAATGTGATGTAAGAACGCAATCGCTGTTTTAGCTTGTTTTTCGGTCTCTCATCTTTTAGCTCTTTCATCGGGAGTCAGGGTTTTCAAATGTACCTCTGGAAACTTTTCCGCAAACCGCAAAATACTTACCAATAAGTACATATCACTGCAGTTTCCAACAGAAATGAACACTAGAGGCGGTAAAACAGTGAGCACTTGTAATCGTTTTCATACACATTTATGATTACAGCTCCATATGTTTCGTTTTCTGGATGTAACAAGTTTGCTTAGCAGCTCAGCTGGCACAGAATTAGACTTAGGATATAGAATCCTTGGGTACAAATCCCGTGAAAAACATGACTCACGATGAAAGATGAGAGATCGAAAAACAAGCTAAAACGGCATGTTTGCGAATGCATTTTTACATCACATTTGCTTTTGTTCATACTATTGGGATTTGTACTCAAGGACACATCCTAAGTCCAGTTCTGTGCCGGCTGAGGTACTGAGCAAACTTGTTACATCCCGAAAACAAAACATATAAAGCTGTAATCAAAACGACTACAAGTGCTTGCCAGATTCAACTTAAAAACCTAAGTTCAGCAGCTGCCTTAAGATTTTAAGTTAAATCAGCTTAAAACTACAAGTCATTTTAACTTATTACAATAAGAATGAGTTGATATAACTTGTGAGTTTAAATGACTTAAGTTGATTTAACTTAAAATCTTAAGGCAGCTGCTAAACTTAAGTTTTTAAGTTGAAACTGGTGAAAACTTTTTACAGTGTACTTACTGGTACATATTTCGCATCTTGTGAAAAAGTTCCCACAGGTATGTTTTCATCATGAGATCAGGTAGCAATAAATAAATAAGAGTGTAGTCAATAATGTTCGCAATGCTTCATGGGAATGAGAGGGTGTTTTGTTCTCATTTCCATGTTAACAGCAACTTCTCTGATTGGTGCATCTGATAAAAAGCTTGCTTTATAAATGAAGCTGAAATCACATTGACTTTTGGCTTCTGCAGAAGCATGTATCATCGCTTAACAATCTCAGAGCTCATAGTAGGTCTTGAAAGGTTTATATGTTATCATTAAAAATCCATTTCTTTATGGATTTTTACATCCAGAGTCTCATCTCTATAGCCTGATGTGTTTGGCCAGAAACTGGGTATTTAATGAGATGAGAGCTTTCAGTGCATTATAGGTTTTTTGAATCCGGTCTTTAAACATCTGATAAATGAAAGTAACTAGTATAATTTTTTCTTTACACCCAGTGTGACATTCCTATTCAAGCCATTCTTCACATTGTTGAATTTGGCCATAGATTTCACCCGCATCATTGAACCAGATGTTTTCATCAGCCAATAGAAGTAAAGAAAAAAAGAAGAATGGAATTCAGAAACAGGGAACACAGAAACATCGTAACGCCTCGTATCCAATTATGATTCAGCAGTTCGATATTTAATCTCAATATGCAGTACAGAATAACAAAACAAACTGAATGGAATTGAATCTACCGGCCCGAGAAAAAGGTGAATAAAATATAATAATTTCATGCCACGAAAACCAATTAGCCTGTCACAGTGTTTTAAAATAAATGTTTACTGGCGCACACTGTGCTTAAACACTTTCCCCTGAATATTTATGTCTGTCTACGTGTGTGTGCGCTATCACAAGTGTGTTGAGTCCAGTGAGGCAGCTCAAGCAGAGCCACACTTTTAGTTTCATTATTGTGTAAGCCTCATTATGCAGCACTGCTGGATCATTGTTTGAATGGCTTATGCTCATTGTGTGCCGTCATCTCTTCTCATTGATGCTCTGTTCTACTCCATCAGTGCATTCGAAAAAGAAGAATCGTCAGACGTGTGTCCGCAAGAGCCTCATCTGTGCTTTTGCAATGGCCTTCATCATCAGCGTCATGCTCATCGCAGCCAATCAGATGTTGCGGAATGGCATGGAGTAGCCCCGCCCACTGTGAACCCTGACTTCTCTTGCTCCGCTTTCTTTAGCGTGGGGAGCCCACCGAGCAGAGGAGTGTGTTTTGTCTTTTCTATTTATTTTGCCAATTGTAATTATGACAGATTCTGAGACGGCAGTGAGGGATGTCCTCCATCATCAGCTTGACAGGGACGTGCAAGGGCTCCTCACTGGATACCATTTAATGCAATAACATCCCGTGTCCCACTACGCTGCGTGTTTTTCTCTTTCCCTGTCTTTGAAAGACGACGACTTTGTACTTTGTCTCACTCCAAGTCATGTCAGATGGGAACGATGAGGAGTGATTGGCAGCCTGTCCAATGGAGCCGCTGCAGGATGTCTGGCATCAACAGCGTGTGCGTGTTCATCTCAGATGCACTGTACGTTTTGTTCACAGCATTGTGGTGTTGAAGCTTATTTATGGAATTTATTGAAGATACTGTTTAATGGTGAAGGGACTGAGGGTGTTTTTGGAATAGCATACTACCATACTATTATGTTTACTGTGTACAGTATGCAATCTCAAATTAACAAAATATGCAGGATATAATCTGCATGGAGTAAACAGAAACTATCCTTTCATTAGACTGCCAATACTAAAAGGATTGTGTTAAACAATGCAAAAAAAAACTACTTTTGGAGGAAAATTGATTTATACTGCACATAATGACCATTTGAAGTGCTTTACATTTGGCATAACTGAGAGAAAGACACTGAAAAGCCGAATTATTTAAAACTGATTTAAGAACATAAATATGATTCAGGAAAGAAAAAACGTAAACAAAAAGACATTAAAGTTGAATTTAAAATGATAATTAGATAGCAGCTGCTGAATTCAATATGTAATGTGATCAAATTAAATGAAAATTGCAAAGAATATTACTGTCTAAAATATTTATCATTGCATACTGTTACATACTGTGTTTTTTTAATTGTAAGAAGCACCATTCAACAGTTTGAAGTCAGAGAAATTAACACTTTTTTCAGCATCGGTGCATTAAGTTGATTAATAGTGACATAATATATAATAATTTATACACTACCAGTCAAAAGTTTTTGAACAGTAAGATTTGTAATGCTTTTTAAAGAAGTCTCTTTTGCTCACCAAGCCTGCGTTTTTATTTATCCAAAATACCACAAAAATTACTAAAATGAGGGAACAGATTAATAAGGCCATGTGGCCACAGTTTAACTCAAATGTGAGGGAACAAAATATTAAAACAAATTCTAACTTTGTGGACATGGTAAATATAATTTTGACCGCATATCATGTGTGAGGCGCCATAAATCTATTACAAATAAATGCTGTTCTTTTAAACTTTCCTGCCTCTATACACATTTCTGTAAAAATGTATGATATCAATATGTACGAATCAATCCAGATTCCAGTTCAAATGAACACTAGAGGCAGTAAAAATTCGACAACTTTTATTACTTTTTGCACAAAGTATGATTTACAGGTACAGAGATTTGATTAATAAAGTCTAATTTTCACACAATTACTTGCAGACTAGAGAATGAAAACAATGCCACTGAACCGATTGGAACTGGCATATTTTGCTGATTATTGGTGCTAAAAATGGTCAATTATTTTCATGTTTTGGGCTGTACTAATCGGTCAGACTGGGAAAAACATTTGGAGTACTATAGACTGCAAGGAGTTATAACAAATCAAGGAGAAGAGTGCAAAAAACGGTCTTAAGAACAAATGGCGTTTATGGTCGGCCAAACTGAACCCGAATTTCCAGGCCAAAATCTTGATAACATTTGTGTTTGTTCTTATCATTTCCGTTCAGGTAGGTGAAATATTAGGCTAATATCTTAATTAATACTGCTCGTACGTATATTTACCACCTATTAACTTAATTTGTCAAAATATTGCTCCCTTTCTTGCTTACTAAGTCCTTTTCTTTATGATTTAGCAGCTTCCACATGTTTTTTTCCTGGTTTAGACAGCGTAACATTAGCAGAACAAGGTATTCAGTAGTACATTAAAGGAATAATTCACTTTCAGAACAAAAATTTACAGATAATGTACTCACCCCCTTGTCATCCAAGATGTTCATGTCTTTCTTTCTTCAGTCGTAAGGAAATGATGTTTTTTGAGTAAAACATTTAAGGATTTCTCTTCATATAATGGACTTCTATGGTGCCCCTGAGTTTGAACTTCCAAAATGCAGCTTCAAAGGGCTCTAAACGATCACAGCCGAGGAAAGAAGGGTCTTATCTAGCAAAACAATGGGCTATTTTCTTTAAAAAAAAAATTACAATTTGTATACTTTTTAACCTTTAACCTCTTGTCTAGCGTTTGAGATAAAAAAGTATATAAGTTGTAAATGCTTTTAGAAAATAACCGATTGTTTCACTCCATAAGAGCCTTCTTCCTAGGCTGGGATTGTTTAGAGCCCTTTGAAGCTGCATTTAAACTGCATTTTGAAAGTTCAAACTCGGGGGCACCATACAAGTCCATTATATGGAGAGAAATCTTGAAATGTTTTCCTCAAAAAACACCATTTCTTCATGACTGAAGAAAGAAAGACATGAACATCTTGGATGACAAGAGGGTGAGTACATTATCTGTAAATTTTTGTTCTGAAAGTGAACTACTCCTTTAATCCAATCCATGCTGTTGTTTACATCTGAGTATCTCCAATATTACTGGGTAACTGACCAAATCGTGACTTACTGTAAGTGCAAACCCTGTATAAAAACCAAAGACTAAACACAAAGCAATACGTGCTTGTACCAACATAAAAAAACGTGACACATTCACGTATAGACCTTTTTCCTGAGTAAACGATGAGCAACGCCCAGGGCCGCCGCTAAGGGGGGAAAGTTAGGACAATTGCGCCCTGGCACCGCCATTACAAATTCTAACGTCAGATTGAATGCTTTTCTGTTCCGGTTTCCATAGGAACCCATTCAAATAGCGTCCATCTGTTTTTACTGTAGCTAACATCCGCTGCTTCGTGTCATCTACACACTCATTAAAGTGAGGCACTGACAAATGACGGTCATTGCGACATTGCGCTATGGAGCCATGTGCTTTTTAAAAACATTTTAATAGGTTTAACATTAGTTTATTAGCTCGGAATATACCCTAATTTGACTAGAAACAATGCAGACCGGAAATGCAAAGCATTCTTTCAGTTAAGAGTCTGACTTACTTCCGTGTTCAGGAAAAACGTCTATTGAATGTGTGTTTTAGCGCCACTCTCTGGGCATTCCACTTTGAAACTGCCGCGAAACGTGCATAAGGTACGTAATTACGGTGTGAATGTTGTTACAGTATATAAAGGCACGTATTTTAATTCTTTTAAAATGCATATTTTTTCGATAAAAATATTAAGCACCCCAACTGTTTCCTAACTGATAATAACAATACATGTTTCTTGAGCAGCAAATCAGCATATTAGAATGATTTCTGAAGGATCATGTGACACTGGAGACTGGAGTAATGGATGCAGAAAATTCAAGAATAAATTACATTATTAAACATAACAATATTGCTGTTTTTACTGTATTTTTATCAAATAAATGCAGCTTTGGTGAGCATAAGATTAAAAAAAAATCTTACTGACTCTAAACTATTCCTTAGTGTGAGCAGACGCAGATTTTTCATCGTTTGCTATATAATTTAATATACAAATGCATCGTGGCTTTCCATATTCTGCACAGCAAGTGGGATGAATTAAATTCCACACAACTCCATTTTGCAGTGCACCTTGTGCATTATGGCTGAACAGGATTTTAAATTAGAAGTCAGTTTCATTTGTGCCATTACCCAATCTCTCATTTTGTGTATCTACACAAAACAAGAGAGTATAATACTCTCTCTGATTTTAAATGTAGTATCAAGGTCTTCTAAATGTCTGCATATATTGTCTGGTTCAAATATATGACACTGAACTTCTGCGGAAGTGTCTATACTACATAGTTGGACTTTTTGGTCCATTTTGAGTTTTTATTCACTCTCAGGCTCAGAGAGTCAGTGAATGCAACATAAACTGCTCTGAATCAACCAGAACTAAACTGGTCAGTCTCTAAAAAAAAGCACTTTTTTTCTTTTACAGTTACAGTCTGTGTGTAAAATAAGTATTTGTCTACTTGTTTGTCTATATATTTATAATGTGTGTGCACATCAGTCCCCCTCCCCGTGTTTCTTATTATTGTGTAGCCTAGACTTACAGCCGTTTGTCACAATCCCTTGTATATTGCATGTGTATTTATGCATATAGTGCCACACAAAAGATTGTCTTTGGATTGTCTGTGTCATGTTTGCATGTTCAGAACACTAATGCAGTGCTTTTCCAAGGTCTGTACTGCTAGCAGGCGTTTGCTGAGAGCATCAGTCTAAATGTCTGAACTCCCATTGTTTCCTTCCTGTGAGCAAATCTTATATGAAACAGTACCAGCAAATCTGTGCCAAAATACACTGAAATACACTGAGAAAATACACTGGGAACCGTTTACTGAACAAAGTTCCTGTCAGTTTTCCAGAATGCCACAGAAAGGCTTGATTGAGGACTGGTGCATGTTATTTCGTCAGTTTGTGCTGAGGAGATTTCCAGCTTAATGGCTCCATCTAGTGGGCTACACTGAAAATGCGATGTAAAAATGGTGGTGTGACACTAGTAAAGAAGAAATGTTACCAAAAAGAAGTTGGAAACGGGAGTGGAATACAGTGTAAATTCATATATATCAATTTAAAGTGTTGCGCCTTTTTTATTTATTAATATAAAACTATTTGTTCACTATTTCTTTCAATTATCACAAAGGCAGGTTAGTGGACTAAAGTTTAGAGAGTTTTACTAGTCATTATTCTATGTATCCCCCTGCTTGTCGCCATTGTGTTAGAATCTATACATTCTACTCAAATTACCCTATAGTTTTGGGGCATTTTGGATATATAAATTGGTAAAGGTTTTATTTGCTACTGTATTTTATATTTTGTTCATTAATAATATTTATGTTTTCTATTGTTTTTTTTTTTTATCTTGAAAGATGATGGAATTTTTAATTTAATTTACTCTCAATCCAGATCCTAACTTCATCTGAATTTGAAGCATGCCAAATACAAATTTTTATATGTATTTTTTTTTAATGGAGTATATCAAAAGAAGGATTATTAATATGCAAAACAGTATACATATTGCATGCAGGATGTGGATTGACAGATTACAGCAATATGGTTTCTAAACAAAAATGTATCATTACACGTAAAGAATATGAAGAAATAAATTAAAGTTATTTATTGAACATGGCAATAAATGTCTTTGCATTCAATTATTGATATTATGGTAACCCGTTTTCACCACTGAATAATGAATAAAGAAAGGTAAGCGTAACTTTTGAACTGTAATTTTTGAGTTTATATCTGACAATTCTGAGAAAATAAAGACAGAATTGTGCGTTTGTATCAAGCATGTCGACTTTTTATAGCCTGTCTCACAATTCTGAGGAAATAAAGTCAGAATTGCGAGTTTGTCGTCTCACAATTTTGACTTTTTAACTCCAGATTTTGAGTTTGTAGCCTGTCTCACAATTCTAAGAAAAATAAAGTCAGAATTGCGAGTTTGTATCACGCAATCTTGATGTTTTACCTCTAAATTTTGAGTTTATATCTGACAATTCAGAGGAAATAAAGTCAGAATTGTGAGTTTATGTCTTACAAATCTGACTTTTTAACTCTAAATTTTGAGTTTGTAGCCTGTCTCACAATTCTAAGAAAAATAAAGTCAGAATTGCGAGTTTGTATCACGCAATCTTGATGTTTTACCTCTAAATTTTGAGTTTATATCTGACAATTCAGAGGAAATAAAGTCAGAATTGTGAGTTTATGTCTTACAAATCTGACTTTTTAACTCTAAATTTTGAGTTTGTAGCCTGTCTCACAATTCTAAGAAAAATAAAGTCAGAATTGCGAGTTTGTATCACGCAATCTTGATGTTTTACCTCTAAATTTTGAGTTTATATCTGACAATTCAGAGGAAATAAAGTCAGAATTGCCAGTTTATGTCACAATTCACACTTTTTAACTCTAAATTGCAAGTAAATAGTCAGAATTGCAAGTTTGTATCATGCAATTTTGATGTTTTAAATCTAAATCATGAGTTTATATCTGACAATTCTGAGGAAATAACGTCAGAATTGTGAGTTTGTATCACACAATTTTGACTTTTTAACTCTTTTGAGTTTATAGCCTATCTCACAATTCTGTAAAACTGTCTTACAATTTTGACTTTTTAACTCTAAATTTTGAGTTTATATTCTGATGAAATAAAGACAGCCTTGCAAGTTTGTGTCTCCCAATTTCGACTTTTTAACTCTAAATTTAAACTCAAAATTAATCTGACAATTCTGAGGAAATAAAGACAGAATTGCCAGTTGTCCCACAGTTTTGGCTTTTTAAGTCTAAATTTTGAGTTTATAGCCTATCTCACAATTCTGAGGAAATAAAGACAGAATTTTGTTTGTATCATGCAATTTTGATGTTTTAACTCTAAATTATGAATTTATATCTGACAATTCAAATTAAATAAAGTCAGAATTGTGAGTTTGTATTACACAATTTTGACTTTTTAACTCTAAATTTTGAGTTTATAGCTTATCTTTCAATTCTAAGGAAATAAAGTCAGAATTGTGAGTTGTCTCACAATTTTGACTTTTTAACTCTAAATTATGAGTTTATATCTGACAATTTTGAGGAAAAGAAATACAGAATTGCCAGTTTTAACTCTAAATTGCGAGTTTAAAAACAAGTTTATAAAGACAGAATTGCGAGTTGTCCCACAGTTTTGGCTTTTTAAGTCTATATTTTGAGTTTATAGCCTATCTCACAATTCTGAGGAAAAAGTCAGAATTGCGAGTTCATATATTACAGTTCTGACTACTTTTTACTCCAAAATGTGAATTTATATCTCACAATCGTAAGGAAATAAAGAATTACGAGTTTATATCACGCAATTTGTGAGTTTATATCTCAGAATTCTGATGAAAAAAGTCAGAAATGCGAATTTATATCTCACAGTTCTGACTTTTTACCTCTACATTGCGAGTTTGTATCACGCAATTCTGAGGAAATAAAGTCAAAATTGTGAGTTTATGTCTTGCAATGTTGACTTTTTAACTATAAATAGCGAGTTTATAGCCTATCTCACAATTCTGAGGGAATAAAGTCAGAATTGCAAGTTTGTATCACGCAATTTTGACGTTTAACTCGAAATTTTTAGTTTATATCCAACAATTCAGAGGAAATAATGTCAGAATTGTTTGTATAAAGCAATTTTGACTTTTTAACTCTAAAATTTGAGTTTATATCTGACGATTCTGAGGAAATAAAGACACAATTGCGAGTTAATGTCTCAACAGTTTTGACTTTTTAACTCTAAATTGCGAGTTTAGCCGATCTCACAATTCTGAGGAAATAAATTCGGAATTGCGTGTTTATGTCTCACAGTTTTGACTTTTTAACTCTAAATTGCGAGTTTATAGCCTTCTTACAATTTTGAGAAAAAAGACAGAATTGCGATGTTATATATTACAGTTCTGACTACTCTAAATTGTGAATTTATATCTCACAATTCTGAGGAAATAAAGTCAGAATTACGAGTTTATATCACGTAATTCTGACTTTTTAACTTTAAATTACAAGTTTATATCTCACAATTCTGACGAAAAAAGTCAGAATTGCGAGTTTATATAATCTGACAATATCCGAGTTTGTATTACGCAATTCTAAAGAAGTAAAGTCAGAATTGCGAGTCGCAATCCCGAATTTTTAACTCTAAATTGCAAGTTTGTATCATGCAAATCTAAAAAAACAAAAGTCACAATTGTGAGATAAAAATGTGTAATTACCTTCTTACGTTTTTTATTCAGTGGCAGAAACGGGCTTCCATAATATAATGATATATTTTTTTTTACTATTGTTGCCTGGGCCAGTAGAGGGAAGCATTGAATTTTCTACAAATAAGACTAATATTCTGTTTACACACTGTCAGCGTTTGAGCCACTTCATAAGCATTTCAACACCAGTGAACCTAGCAGTACAAAAGTCAAATAAATGACGTAATCTATTGGTTTTATATATATATATATATATATATATATATATATATATATATATATATATATATATATACACAAAAGCAGCACTGTTAACGAATAAACAAGTCTGGATCTCTTTAATTTAAAGCATCTACAAAACAGCATGTTCACACAAACCGTCTGTCTGAGGTAATAAACTCTAAAGGCTGTTTAATACTTCAAAATCTGTACTAATGTTTGTCAGTTGGTACTGTGTAGTTACTGTGCGTGTACAGCTATGACCCCAACCATGTAAACAGAAAAAACAGTTTACAGGTCACCTCAAATTCTACAGCATCTACAGTATATGTAATCGTGATACATGTGTAAATGGTAAAAAGGCACTTAATATAATTTCAATTACACATTCAGAGACAACAATAGATGATTTTAGTGGCACTAGTGGCAAAAATGATGCTACATATAATACTAATGGCTTTAAGCTTCACAGCTTCCTTTTAGAGAACATAGCCTAAAACATCATTACATAGCACCACATAACTGCAAGTCTCTCAGTGATATTAATGTTAATACTGCTGCAACATGAAGTAGCATTACTGCTGTAGGGTTTTCACTCTGAGGTCAGCAATTCAAGTGAATTCCAGCTTGTTCGGTATGCAATTAATTAATATTTCCTCAGTTTTAAATGTTTCCGAGAACAGCTGCAGGCCAAATTTATGATTTAAAAATGTGTTGCTGTTCATTTTTAATTAATAGTACTGGAAAGATGCAAACAGATGGCCATTCCATTTTTATGGCCATTCAACTTTCTCAAAGGTGAGCACAAATGATTGTGCTGCAAGTTAAAACTTGGCTGAACTTTTGCCTTATAATTAAGAAGTGCTTGATAAGCTAAAAGTAGCTTCCTTTTGCATTCCAAAAATCTAAATGTTTGTTTAAACCAATAATTTTCTTTTTTTTTTTTTCATTTAAATTTCTGCTTGTCCTACCTTTCAAAAGTTTAGGGTCAGTAAGATTTATTTATTTTTTATTTTTTGAAAGAATTCTCTTATGCTCACCAAGGCAGTAAAATCACTAATATTGTGAAATATTATTACAGTTTAAAAAAACAGTTTCCTATTTTAATATATTTTAAAATATAATTTAATCCTGTGATGCAAAGATGAATTTTCAGCAGCCACTAGTCTTCAGCGAGCCTTCAGAAATCATTCTAATATGCCAATTTGCTGCTCAACAAACAATATTTATTGATATCAATGTTGAAAATAGTTGTGATGCTTAATATTTTTTGTCAATAATCCTTACTGACCCCAAAACATTTGAACTGAAGTGTATGGTGTGCAATATAAGTGTTTAAAAAAATGAGCATGAGGCACAATTTGATTATAAAACTCTTTTCATAACAGCTCAAGGCTCCTCTTCTAGGCCAGTAGGTAAAGAAAAAACAATCAAGAGTCCAGCAGATTCAGCTTGTATGAAGCTCTCTCTAAAACTCAGTGTGTAATGGACTGCTGAAATCCTTGGATCCAGTCTCACTGGGTTTCATGAAGACGCCCTCCATTGTTTTCCAGTAACTGTGTGAGCTGCTGACCATCATGCCGTGCACTTCCCTCTGGCCGTGGATGGGTCTGCCGTACTGTTCTCCCGTCACAGACAGCAGAGCATCGGTAGCCGTGTGGCGGAACCGAACGGACTCATCCCGCTGCCAAATAGAGCCTGTACACAAAACAGTCCACTCGTCCAGATGGTCACCCTCGCCGTTTTCACCAAAGGCACTCACCTCCTAAATGGAAAGAGTTTTTGAGTAAAATTCCATAGCTTATCCACTTTTTTCTTCCTGTAAGACCATTTGTACATTTTATGGGTCTGGCTTCCGGTCTCATCCACGTCCAGCTATTTTTAGCTTTACAAAACAGCTAGTTTTGCTGCTTGATATTGCAAATAGGTGTGTCATACCATATTATTTTAATGTATTATCTTAATTATTAACACAGTGGTTTGTAGTGCAAACAGTTTTACCGTTTACTGCACATTGTTATTCTTCTCCTATATATTATTTCCCTATGGAGGCTAATGAGAAAAAGGTGAATTGCAATATCAAAATTCTATATACAGTACCTATACATTACAGTGTGTGTTCATTAAAAAAGAATGACATATTAATACCTGATTTGAAGAAAGAGGAGAAGTAAAGTAGTGGCTGTGTAGATTGCGGCCCGTGTTTACATGGGTCAACCGGATGTTTTGTCCACACTGTACGGGAGTCCCTCGATGGCACCCAGCATCACTGGTGCCCCGCACACTCCAATAACTGTTACTGTCCTCTACTGTGGTTACACCGGTCACTGACTGCTGACCACTACCTGGAATTAGCATTAACAGATCATAGCGAGAGTATATGAAGAAATCAATACTTTTATTCAGTAAGGATGCATTAAATTGATCAAATGTGACAGTAAAGGGATTCATAATGTTAAAAAAGGTTTTTTATTTCAAATTTTAAACCATTAAAGGATCCTGAAAAAAATGGTTTCCACAAAATATTGAGCAGCACAACTGTCTTCAACACTGATAATAATAAAAAATGTTTTTTTAGACAACAAATCGTAATATTAGAATTATTCTGAAGGAACACGTGACACTAAAAACTGTGCTGAAAATCCACCACAGCAATAAATTACATTTGAAAATATGTCAAAATACAAATCTATGATTTTAAATTGTAATAATATTTCACTATATTACTGTTTTACTGCATTTCTGATCAAATACATTACTAGTCAAAAGTTTTTGAACAGTAAGATTTTTAATGAGAAGTCTCTTCTGCTCACCAAGCCTAAATTTATTTGATCCAAAGTACAGCAAAAACTATAATTATAAAATATTTTTACTATATAAAATAACTGCTTTCTATTTGAATATATTTTAAAATAAAATGTACTCCTGTGATCTCAAACCTGAATTTTAGCATCATTACTCCAGTCACATGATCCTTCAAAAATCATTCTAATATTCTGATTTGCTGCTCAAAAAACATTCTTATTATTATGTTGAAAACTGAGTTTCTCTGATGAATAGAAAGTTCAGAACAGCATTTATCTGAAACAGACAATTTTGTAACATAAATGTCTTTATCATCACTTTTGATGAATTTAAAGCATCCTTGTTAAATAAAAGTATTAATCTCTATTTTCATTCTCCCCAAAATAAAAAGTATACTGACTTCACTGTATATGTTACAAAAGTGTTTTATTTCAGATAAATGCTGATCTTTTTATTAAAATGTACTCAACCGTTTTAAATATTGATAGTAATAATAAAAGCATATTAGAATGATTTCTAAAGGATCATGTGACACTGAAGACTGGAGTAATGATGCTGAAAATTCAGCTTTGAGCACAGGAATTAATTACATTTTAAAATATATTCCAATAGAAAGCAGTTATTTTAAGTTTATTTTAAAGTATTTTAAATACATCGTAATATTACAGCTTTTGCTGTATTTTGGATTAAATGCAGGTTTGGTGAGCAGAAGAGACTTTCAAAAACAAAACAAAACAAAACAATTTTATCGAACCAAACAGAGTGTAACTTTTAAACCCTTCAGGACGTTTACAAATGTATAATATAATATGTTTATTTAATGGCTTTTTCAAATGGTTGTTTTTCATATTCATCAAACGTTAATATCACTACCGTACAGATTTATGAATGAGAGTCGCTCACCGGATCCATAGCGAACATCGTGAGAGTGTAATCTGACGTTGTGTTTTACGTTGAGAAGCTTCACTACCGACCCGCACGTTACAAAAGTCATTTCACTACCGGAGGACAATGTAAACATACATGACAATAATACTGTTATCGGCAACTGAACCCGTAAGAACCTCAAACTGTCCATGGCTTGCTGAGCCCTATGGAAGAACTACGTTAATCATTAAACCTACATGACGTCACATGGAACGTAGGAAGCACTAAAATATAGAGCGCCGCCCTCAGACTCGGAGATGCAACATTATCGAGTTGTTTATTTTTTCTAGTAAAATCTTATTTTAAAAATATATGAAATGTTACTTACTTATTTTGCGTGAGAAAAGTTAGCTATAATTTGTCCCTGTAACATGTAAAATGTATCGGTAACGCTTTACAGTAAGGTTCAAACATTAAATAACATTAATGGTTAACATTAGATAACTAACGTTACAGTAGCTAACCTGAAATAACAAAGACAAATAATTCTAACACATGTATTAATCTTAATTCATGTTAATTTTACACATTTACTAGTGCATTGTTTATTAAAAATCTGCAAATGAATTCATCCTGACCGGAAGTTAAATATGTGTATAC
Source organism: Garra rufa (assembly GCF_049309525.1). Taxonomy (NCBI): domain Eukaryota; kingdom Metazoa; phylum Chordata; class Actinopteri; order Cypriniformes; family Cyprinidae; genus Garra; species Garra rufa. Next base: position 20,549,155 of record NC_133379.1, on the reverse strand, counting down.
CGGAACCAGAATCCCGATTGTAACCCTCAGCCATTTTTTGTTGTCAGTATCAAGCTTCTTCAAAAGTGTCGCTCCGTTCTTCATCTCAGCGCTTATTTTCAAGTCTTTAATCGAGCTTCCTCGCAAGGAAACGTAAGTGCGCTTTCATCTTTTATTTTAATTTCAGTCAAGTGTTTTTAAAAGAGTCATTAGTGCCTGGGGTTGTTTTTCTTAGCGCACAGGCTAGCTGTTAGCATGCGGGCCTTGATTTTTCACAGTGCCGCGGACAGAATCGTTGCGTAATTATTTAGAAAACAAAACTGTTTTTTTACTGTTTACGTTCGATTCATTGCTAGCGTTTTGGGTTTTTCGTAATAGTCATAAACGTCGTATTTACGCGTCCTAAATTCGTTGCTTAAGCTCAAATCTAGCAAGGCGCATGGATCTCAAGTTCATCTTGCTGTGTGTTTTGGTATCTAAAATGTCTACAGAATTAGTATTCAGATGATATGTCTTCGCATGTAAACATCTTAATATATAAATCAAATTAGACAGACAAAACACAGTTTTTAATATCTAGTGCGAGAATAATCAAGTTAAGCCAGCAGTGAAGCTGATCTTTGTCAGTCTTTTGTTTACTGCGAGAGATATGTCAGATGCATGCTTTGTTTTTGTTATCATTATTGAACTGAATTGTACTTATGACAATATTGCCAGTATGTCAATGCAACATTTCACTTTTTATTATTATGCACTTCAAACCATTTGAATGTCATACTGTATTTGTCACAGCAATACTGAATTTATGATAAAAAAAAGATTTTTTTTTTCCACACAGGCCTTGCAAACATGTCTGACTTCATCGAGAGCGAGGCTGAGGAGTCAGAGGAGGAGTTTGAGGAGAAAGACCTGAAGCCCAAGAAGACGCAGAGATTTATGGAAGATGATGGTAAGATGTTATGTAATTAAAGCCACATCCTATAGAAGGCATGAGTATGATCAGAACTCTGTTTAAATCAGTTCTATTGTTATTGGTGTGTTGCGTCATTGATTGTTTTGTGGTGTTGTCTCCAGAAGAAGAGGAAGAAGAGAATACTGAAGATCAGGATGAGCATGGAAACCTGAGAGGACTCATTGATGATGGCGATGTGGAAGAAGAAGAAGAAGAACCGCGAAGTGCACCAGAGGACAGTGACTCTGGTGAAGAGGTCCGTCATCGTCGCAGGAAACGAAGTAGGTTACTCTGAATTCAATTCTGGTGTTTTGCTAGCGAATAATGTTGTTCTCAGTAGGACTGAGTGAAATCAAAAATTCACAATATCGTTATCTTGTGAGAGATAAATAATTAAAGGAATAGTGATTTGTTGATGTACTCACCCTCTGGCCATCCAACATGTAGATTATTCTGTTTCTTCATCAGAACAGATTTGGAGAAATTTAATCATAAATTCTCTGCAGTGAATGGGTGCCGTCAGAATAAAACTGCTGATGAAAACATAATCCACACAACTCCAGTCTATCAATTAACTTTTTATGACAAATATATGTTTGAATATATTTTAAAATGTAATTTACTCCTGTGATTTTAAAGCTGAATTTTCAGCATCGTTACTCCAATCTTCAGTGTCACATGATCCTTCAGAAATCTTTTCAATATTTTGATTTGCTGCTCAAAAACATTATGTGAGTAGAATTATTTTCAGGTGTCTTTGATGACTAGAAGGTTCAGAAAAATTATGATTATTATGATAATAAAATTCAGCATATTAGAATGATTTGTGAAGGATCATGTGACACTGAAAATGACGCTGAAAATTTAGCTTTGTTTACAGAAATAAATTATATTTTAAAATGTATTCAAATAGAAAACAGTTGTTTTAAATGGGTAAAATATTTCAAAATTGAACTGTTTTGCTGTACTTTGGATCAAATAAATGCAGGCTTGGTGAGCAGAAGAGACTTTAAAAAACATTAAAACTGTTCAAACTTGATTCGCAACTGATTATTGGTCTGAATCAGTGCTTGTTCAAGAAATACTTGCATGGCTTTTTTTGCATGGCCTGTTCAAATATTTAGTAGACAAATGTGTTGGTAAATGTAAAGTATTGTTAGATGGTATGAATAATATGCACTCTCGATTCTAATTCTGTTCTTTAAAAAACCCTGAAAAGACTAGCATTCTATTCATTTTCTAAAAAGGCACTAGCTTGCTCTATTCATTTTCTGTTCTGTGTGTTTTCTTTTTATTTATTATGTAATTACCAAAAAAAAACCTTGCTAGGCTAAGTGAGACTTGTCATAGAACTTGCATATCATTGCTCTTTTGTTGATTTTGATTGCTTCCATTGTCCTCATTTGTAGTTCGCTTCGGATAAAAGCGTCTGCTAAATTACCAAATGTAAATATTTCATTGTGTTCATTTAGTGAAAATTAGAATCACATTTGACAAAATTATGGTTCCTCTGATAGGAAAAACTGTTGAAAATAGGCAAAATGAAATATTGTTTTCTGTATTCCTCAACCTTGGTTCACATTTAAAAATGTGTATTTGTATCTGTCAGGTTACGATGACTATCTGGATGATGATGATCTGGACCTCATTGAGGAGAATTTAGGAGTGAAAGTAAAGAGAAGGGTAAGTCACGAGGTTCCTGTCTGTGCTAAATTGCAGAATTTGTATTAATTTAACTGATACCAGTTAAACACTTTTTTTTAACTAATGAAATAATAAATGTTTAGAAAAAGAAGTACTCGCGTGTGAAGACCATGGATGATGAGGGGGAAGATGATGAGAAAGACATGATCGCTGATGAGATCTTCACTGGGGATGGTGATGGAGAAGGAGAGGTGGAGGAAGGAGAGGCTGTGGACACCCTTCACCAAAGAGAGGATGAAGAGGAGGAAGATGATGAGGAATCGGGTAAGAAAGACATTTACCCTATTCATTATGGATTTTAATTCTTTTAGAATTCTGTGGAATTTAGGTGGTAAATATATATATTTTGTCTTCAATTTTTGCAGATATTGATGATTTCATTGTGGATGATGATGGACAGCCCATCACTAAAAAGAAGGGAAAGAAATTCTCTGGCTACACTGATGCGTAAGTGGTATAAACTATATGTGTTTTGCTTATGTAAATATGAAATACTCTCTGTGCCCTGACTGAAATGGCCTTGAACCCTCTGACTTTCTTACCTCTAATGTTGCCCGGTTTCTGACAATCTAGTGCTTTGCAAGAAGCTCAAGAGATTTTCGGTGGAGATTTTGACTTTGCTGAGTTTGACACTGAGGCGTATGATCATGCGGAAGAGGAAGAGGAGGATCAGGATGATGAGTCATGGGATCGGCCAAAGAAGCAGACCAAGAGAAGAGTTGGCCGCCGTAGCATATTTGAGATCTATGAGCCCAGTGAGCTGGAGAGCAGCCACATGACCGATCAAGACAATGAGATCCGCTCTACAGACATGCCAGAAAGATTCCAGGTATGGATTAGTGTTGGCCTGCATATGCAGTTGAAGTCAAAAGTTTACATATACCTTGCAGAATCTGCAAAATGTTAATTATTTTACCAAAATAAGAGGGATCATACAAAATGCATGTTATTTTTGTTTAGTACTGCCCTGAATAAGATATTTTACATAAAAAGCGTTTGCATATAGTCCACAAGAGAAAATAGTTGAATTTCTAAAAATGATTCTGTCTTGCCCCCTTCCCAACAATTACTGTATGATTTTGAGATCTATCTTTTCACACTGAGGACAACTGAGGGACTCATATGCAACTATTACAGAAGGTTCAAACACTTACTAATGCTCCAGAAGGAAAAAACATTCATTAAGAGCTGAGGGTGAAATAGGGTGAACAGAATAGAGATGTGTACATTTTTCTTATTTTGCCTAAATATCATATTTTTTTCTTTTTGTACTGCTTTTCAGAAGCTATAGAAGATAGTTACATGTACCCCAGAAGAAAAAAAAAAAGTTAAGTTTACCCTGATATTCAAATTCCAAAGGTTTTCACCCCCAGATTTTAATGCATTGATTCCTTCTGTAGCGTCAGTGAGCGTTTGTACCTATAGTTGCATATGAGTCCCTCAGTGTGAAAAGATGGATCTCAAAATCATACAGTAATTGTTGGGAAGGGTTCAAATACACAAAAATGCTGAAAAACCAAAGAATTTGTGGGACCTGAAGGACTTTTCTGAAGAATAGCGGGCAGTTTAACTTTCACTAACTAACTATCACTAAATAAAAAATAAAAAAAACACATCTGTGCATCATTCAGGTGACAACACAGTATTAAAGGAACACTCCACTTTTTTTGGAAATAGGCTCATTCTCCAACTCCCCCCGAGTTAATAAGTTGATTTTTACCGTTTTGAAATCCATTCAGCCGTTCTCCTGTTCTGGCGATATCACTTTTAGCATAGCTTAGCATAGATCATTGAATCCTATTAGACCAATAGCATCGCGTTCAAAAATGACCAACGAGTTTCCATATTTGTTGTATTTAAAACTTGACTCTTCTGTAGTTATATCGTGTACTAAGACCGGTGGAAATGCAAAGCTGCGAGTTTCTAGGCTGATAAGATTAGGAACTACACTTCCATTCCGGCGTAATAGTCAAGGAAGTTTGCTGCCGTAATATGGCCGAAGCAGGCGGAGTATTATCAGAAATGAGTTCCCAGCTAGTTTAGCATTTGCACATGTGCTGTGTGGTATTACTGCTCCTGCTTCGGCCTTATTACGGCAGCAAACTTCCTTGACTATTACGCCGGAATGGGAGTGTAGTTCCTAATCTTATCAGCCTAGAAAATTGAAGCTTTGCATTTCCACCGGTCTTAGTACACGATATAACTACAGAAGAGTCAAGTTTTAAATAGGACAAATATCGAAACTCGTTGGTCATTTTTGAACACGATGCTATTGGTCTAATAGGATTCAATGGTCTATGCTAAGCTATGCTAAAAGTGATATCGCCAGAACAGGAGAACGGCTGAATGGATTTCAAAACGGTAAAAATCAACTTATTAACGGTCTATATGTAAACGTCTTTTATGTGAAATGTCTTATTCAGATTGGTACTAAATAAAAAATAACATGCGTTTTGTTTGATCCCTCTTATTTTGATAAAACAATTAACATTTTGCAGATTCTGTATGCATGGAAATGTTTGACTTCAACTGTATACTTCCATTTGCAGTATGCCTTCCAGTGTGAAGGATACCAGAAACGTCTGCATGCCCTATATCAGGGAAATGAGGATATTTTATAACCTCTTGTCTTTTGCAGTTGAGGGCCATCCCTGTAAAACCTGCTGAGGATGATGAACTTGAGGAAGAAGCTGAATGGATTTACAGGAATGCTTTCTCCACACCAACCATTTCCATGCAGGTGTGAACTGAATATTTGTATAATGTGACATTTACTACCATGTTGTTATGGCACCCAGCTAACTTTGATGCTTAATTTGTTTTGATTTGCATTACAGGAGAGCACAGACTACCTGGATCGTGGGACAACCACTAATTTTAGCAGGAAGGGCCCCAGTACTATTGCAAAAATCAAAGAAGCTCTAAACTTCATGAGGAACCAACACTTTGAGGTATAGTCATTGGGGGGAAAAGTGTTGTGATTTTTAAACTCAACTGACAGATTATCTAGTTTTAACTCCTCTCTTTTCCTTCTTACAGGTTCCCTTCATTGCGTTCTACAGGAAGGAGTATGTGGAACCAGAGCTGAACATTAATGATCTGTGGAAGGTGTGGCAGTGGGATGAGAAGGTATAGGCAAATCAAAAATGAATGCATTGTGGTAGCTTCTTTATTATAAATAAAAACTAATTATGACTGTTTGTGCTCATCTTCTCAGTGGACTCAGCTAAAGACCAGAAAACAGAACCTGACACGTCTCTTCCAGAGGATGCAGTCTTATCAGTTTGAGCAGATCTCAGCTGATCCTGACAAGCCATTGGCTGACTCGACTCGTCCTCTAGACACTACTGATATGGAGAGGTACGAGTACAAATCTAACATACCTTCTTACATTTTATGCTTTGTCTACAGTAATCACACGTTCTTCCTGCTTTGACAGACTGAAAGATGTCCAGTCTCTTGATGAGCTGGGAGACGTCTACAACCACTTCCTGCTCTACTATGGCCGAGACATTCCTAAGATGCAAAATGCAACCAAGGCCACCAAAAAGAAACTAAAGAAGATCAAGGAAGTGTCAGAGGAAGATGGTACAGCCATGTTTTTTTTTTTTTTTTTAAATAAGTCATTCAAATACTGGTCAACTACTATTGCATTAAACTGAAACTCTTTTTGTTCTGCTAGGAGAAGAAGTAGAAGTGGAGGAGGAAGAGGAAGAAGAGGAGCAAAAGGGTCCAGATCTGAAACAAGCTTCCCGTAGAGATATGTACAGCATCTGTCAGAGCGCAGGCCTTGGTGTGTACATCTTGCAAATATAAATAAGACAATTTATTTTTTTTCTTTTATTTATGCTAGCTGAGTCAAATGTGCTAAACTACGGTGACGCATTGCTGCCACACACTTATTTTTTTCCCCACTCAGCTATGTCGTTATAACGACATCTTTTCTCGTAAAAACGACATCTTTTCTCGTTAAAACGACATCTTTTCTCGTAAAAACGACAATTTTCTCGTTAAAACGACATCTTTTCTCGTAATAACGAGATCTTTTCTCGTTAAAACGACATAATTTTCTCATTAAAACGACATCTTTTTCTCGTAATAACGACATAATATGTCATACGATCTGACGTTCCTGTTATAGATGATATGATTATGTTATTGTGTATTATGCAAAGCGTTTGTCCACGCTGCCTTTTCCACAGTCCTGACATAAAGGAGGATGCACGCTGCTGGAGTTAGAATACACAAGCTATATATAGAAATAAACTGTTTTAATAATTTTAATGTATTGGTTTCAATTGTAGCTGCATGTTTATTAGGATTAATCTCCAATCTGCCCTCAGACCCAGAGGATTTAAGATGATCAGATCAAAACTGTTATTTCTGAATAATCGACTCTGAGCTTGGAATATTATTTGGATGAAAGTTTGATTTTACAGAAAATTGAAATACGATCATAAAGAAATAAAACAGAAATGACAAACGGTTTGGCTGCATTATGATAATAATAATTTCGTTCCTTTTCAAAAATGGAAAAAATCAATGAAAAAAAAAATCAGTTTAGTATTTTTGTCTGTGGGTAAAAAGAGAGCTTATGCTTTAATAATTATATGTGGGCGGCAATGAAAAGTCACTTTTTTTAACTCAACCTGTCTTCATGTCTATCGCATCATGCAGAATAAATACAAATACAAAAATACAAACAAATCTATCTTAATTTCGTTTTTCTGTTTCTCAAACAAAACGAAATAATAATAATAATAATAATAATAATAATAATAATAAGCTATTATTATTAGGCCTATTATTATATTTTCCTTATGAATTATATTTATTTATTTCTGCTCATATTTCGATTTGCTGTTAAATCAATCAAAAAGATTTTATAATAAAAATAATAATACGCCCAATAATAATAATAATCATAATAATAATAATAATAATAAGCATAATAACAATTTGAGTAGCCTATATTATTATTATTATTTCATTTTGTTTGAGAAACGGAAAAACGAAAAGCTTGATTCTTCATATTTTTGTTCGTGGGTAAAACACATGAGCTTATTGCTTGAATATTAATTTAACATGCCTGGGCGGCCTTGATACTTATGATTATATACAAATTATACATTATTTATTATATATTATTAAATTTTATTTTTAGCTGAATCAAGCCACGAATCCGGTTTTTCATCTGGATTATAGCCTACTGTGGAAATATGCTGCGCTGGCTCTGAGTGTAAGCACAATGGTAGGTTACAGATAATGAACTCACACGGGAAAGACTGTACATTACCTCTTGTTGGATTTATACGAATTAAGTAAACACAATTTTGTTTTCGATTCTTTTATTGAAGTAGACCTTTCAAGCTGCATAGAGAGACATAAATTGCAAGAGCGCACCCTGTATTTTTACAAAGGCAATTTGTAACGTTTTGTTGTTATTGTGGAAGTACATAAAATAAAGCAGACATTTATATTTCATTCCTCTGTAATCACAAAGTAAGGGATCGCGCTGGTACCGCCGACCCGAAAAGTGCAGTGAGCTTTATATGAGACTTGCAAAGAAACGTTATTGTGACTAATTTGCAGGGCTGGGTTCTCCGAAACCACCTTAACGCTACGTCGTTCTTAAGTTGTACCTTAAGAAGTACCTTATCGTTAATATGTGTTTTCAGAAACCTTCTTTGTTAAGTATACCTTCTGTAAGTCATACGTTCATAAGGTTGGTCTGGAGCGCTCTTAGCTATACCTTACCGCTGCTGACGGTTCATACCGCTAGTGGGCACCACGCAAAAAGCTTTTTTACATCGCAGTTTAATTACAAATAGAAAATTTTATATGAACATTTAATATAAAATCTGATTTAGTATTAAAATTGCATTTTTTACTTTAAAATTTTACACATAAAATACTTCAGTTGTTATAGCCTACACCCAGTGTCAAGTCAAGTCACCTTTATTTATATAGCGCTTTTAACAATACAGATTGTGTCAAAGCAACTGCACAGTATTTAAACAGAACAATAGTGTGTAAGTAACGCATTATTGTAAACAATCAATTTTCAGTAAAAGGCAGTTCATCAATGAATTCAGTGATATCATCATCCAGTTCAGTTCAAATAGTATAGCCTACGATATCGCTGGAAAGTGTCCCCAACTAAGCAAGCCAGAGGCGACAGCGGCAAGGAACCAAAACTCCACAGGTGACAGAAATGGAGAAAAATCCTTGAGAGAAACCAGGCTCAGTCGGGGGACCAGTTCTCCTCTGGCCAGTGTATGGAAGTGTTTTCATTAATAAAGTTTCCATGGTTGTTAGCTTTTTTTAATTACTATTTCGAGGCACATCAGCGGGCGAACCATTTGACAGAAAAGGCTGAGTCTATATAAAGAAAGATGAGTTTACACAAACTTTATAGCTATGGCAGCGAGACAGTGAGTACTTGTTTTAAATCAAAGACGGCGCCGTGCGCGGAGAGTAATAGTGTGTAATGCATACGCCAAAGTCCAATTTTGCGTGCATATGATACGCCAATCCTTCCCATTAACTTCAATGGAGAGAGGATGCATACAAATACCACGCATCATCTTTTATATCATCTATATAAAAGATGATGCGTGGTATTTATACGCATCCTCTCTCCATTGAAGTTAATTGGAAGGATTGGCGTATCATATGCACGCAAAAATGGACTTTGGCTTATGCATTACACGCTATTGCAAAGTCGTGTTATTCGTACGCAAAATGATGAGAATAAGTTGAAACACATACACATGTATTTCTGCATGTACATATTTCAATGAGCCCCGATAAATGCAGTTTGTACTATTTCTAAAACGCTTCTTTATGAAAAAAAAACATTGTTTTCTCAATACTTTACCTATACCGCTGTGAAGGAAAGAGCGCACAATCGATCACCGAGGCATCGATATCAACCTATTCAGCACCTCCACCATGGACAGCACCTGCTAAGGTCGCACTTAAGAAGGTTTACCTTAAGCAATATCCTAAGGTATAGTTTGGAGAACACACGTAGGAAAGGTATAGCTGTAGTTAAGGTGTACCTTTTGAGTCTTCGTAGCACGCTAAGAGACAACGTTATCGGAGAACGCAGCCCTGGGCGGTACATCAGAGGAACATTTATTCTGCATGATGGGACAGACCGTAAAGACAAGCTGAGTCGAAAAGTGGCTTTTCCGGGCCGCTCACGCACAAATATTAAAGCATAAGCTCTCTTTTCATGAAAAAAAAAAACCTGGCTTTATTTATTTTCATTTTTTAAACAGAACGAAATCATCATAATCGTAACACGATCAAACCGTGTGTCATTTTTCTTTTATTTATTTCTGATACTATTTACATTTTCTGTAAAATCAAACTTTCATCCAAATAATATTCCAAGCTCAGAGTCAGAAATAACAGTTTTGATCTGATCATCTTAAATCCTCTGGGTCTGAGGGCAGATTAGTATGGAGATTAATCCTAATAAACATGCTGCTACAATTGAAACAATTACATTAAAATTATTAAAACAGTGTATTTCTATAGGCTATATAGCTAGTGTATTCTAACTCCAGCAGCGTGCATCCTCCTTTAGGTCAGGACTGTGGCGAAGGCAGCGCGGACAAACGTTTAGCTCCCTCACATAATGTCTATAACAGGAACATCAGATCGTATGACATATGTCGTTATAACGAGAAAAAGATGTCGTTTTAACGAGAAAATTATGTCGTTTTTACGAGAAAGGATCTCGTTATTACGAGAAAAGATGTCGTTTTAACGAGATAATTATGTCGTTTTTACGAGAAAAGATGTCGTTTTAACGAGAAAAGATGTCGTTTTTACGAGAAAAGGTGTCGTTTTAACGAGAAAAGATGTCGTTTTTACGAGAAAAGATCTCGTTATAACGACATAGCTGAGTGGGAAAAAAAATAAGTGTGTGGCAGCAATGCGTCACCGTACTAAACATATTCCCTGGCCTATTGCAAAATTTATGATAAAATTTATTTATTTTTGATCATAAACTAACACATTGATTGAATTTAACATTTTTTGTTTCAGTGAGTTATTTCAGTAAGATTGAAGTTTTTTTTTTTTTTTTTTAAAGAAGTTTCTTCTGCTCATCAAGGCTGCATTTATGCATTTTTGATAAAAAAAAAATACCAAAAAAAAACTGTAAAATTGTGAAATATTATTGCAATATAAAATAAGAGTTTCTGTTTTAATATACTTCAGGATATAATTTATGTGATTCAAAGCTGAATTTTTAGCTTCTTTACTCCAGTATTCAGTGTCACATGATCCTTCAGAAGTCGTTGTAATATGCTGATTTATTATCAGTGTTGGAAACAGTTGTGCTGCTTAATTTTTTTGAAACCTGTGATACATTATTAAAAAAAAAAAAAAATTATTTTAACGTTATATTGATCAAAGAATCCTGAAAAAAGTAAGTCTTTACTATTACTTTTTATCAATTTAACACATCCTTGCTGAATAAAAGTATTAATTTCTAGTAAATAAGTTTACTGACCCCACATTTTTGAAACAGTAGTGTGTATATATTACAAAAGATATTTTTATTAATACTTTATTCATCTAAGAAGCCTGATAAATAAAGGTTAAAAAAAATCCAGCACAATTGTTTCACATTCACAATAAATTATCATATTGGGATGATTTCTCAAGGATCTTGTGACACTGAAGACTGGAGAAACAATGCTAACAATTCAGCGTTACATCACAGGAATAAATTATATTTTAAAGTATATTAACATAGAAAACTGTTATTTTAAATTGTAATAATACTTTTGATCAAATAAATGCAGCCTGAAGACTTCTTTAAAAAACATTACAAATCTTACTGATCCCAAATATTTGAATGGCAGTGTCCATGTACATAACTACAATGTAACTCTATCAAAGTTATAAATTAATTCATACACTTTTTCGTAGATGGTCTTGCCAAGAAGTTTGGTCTGACCCCAGAGCAGTTTGGAGAAAACTTGCGAGACAGTTATCAGAGGCACGAAACCGAGCAGTTCCCAGCAGAGCCTTTGGAGCTGGCCAAGGACTATGTATGCAGGTAATGGAACAATGCAAACTTGAAGTTGTTTATTAATAAATCATTTCTGTAGTCAAGTCTTTTGTCCACTGCCTATTGATTTAAAAAAGTAGCATTTTGCATGTTTATTCATAAATCAAATGTTTTCATAGTCAATTTAGCACCCCGGAAGCTGTTCTGGAAGGCGCCCGTTACATGGTGGCCATGCAGATTGCTCGTGAACCTCTGGTCAGACACGTGCTCAGACAGACCTTCCAGGAAAGGGCTAAGATTAACATCAAGCCGACGAAGAAGGGCAAGAAGGTTGGTACTTAGAAGTTAATTTAGGAGTTACAGACTCCAATAATATGTAGGAAGAGATGGTTTTCTACCAGTATTTTATTAACTGTTGTGTTTTTATCTTCTATTCTTTCACTTAACCATATTCATCAAGGAAAGGGTATTGTCAGCACAGCGACCTTTCCACCCCAGTAGAGTTCTGTTGTGTTAGAGCTTTAGCTAGAATGTTCAGTTGATGTATGTAGGTGTATATTATAGGCTTGTCCTTTTATTCAAACTCAGACTGAACTGATGTGTCAATGGCTGCATTGTTTGCTCATTCATTAGTAATTCCACATTAGCTAATGTCTGTCATGTTTCCTAGGATGTGGATGAAGCACATTATGCCTATTCCTTTAAGTACCTGAAGAACAAGCCTGTGAAAGAGCTGAGTGGAGATCAGTTTTTGAAGATGTGCCTGGCTGAGGAGGAAGGCCTGCTCGCCATCGACATCTGCATTGACCTTGTGGGAGTCAAAGGGTATAGTTGTGTCCTGAAACTTTTAGCTTGAGATCAAAACCAGGATTGTATACAAGAGATACAGAGCAGTTCCGTTTGCCCTCTCTACAGGTACGGAGATCAGACCTACTTTGATGAGATTAAGCAGTTCTACTACAGGGATGAGTTCAGTCACCAGGTGCAGGAATGGAACAAGCAGAGAACTCTTGCAATTGAACGCTCCTTGCAGCAGTTCCTGTATCCTCAGATGGCCAAGGAGCTAAAAAACAAGCTTGTTGCTGAAGCTAAGGACAATATTGTTAAGGTGCCACATTGATTGCATGCATTAAATTATCTTTGAAAGCTAACAAAGCACTTTCTGTACCAAACTGTTGTCTATAATAAATTGATTTGTTTCTTTTGTGGTAGTCTTGCTGCAAGAAGCTGTATAACTGGTTGAAGGTGGCTCCTTATCGGCCTGATCAGCAGGTAGAGGAAGATGATGACCTTATGGATGAATCGCAAGGAAAGGGTATCCGTGTACTCGGGGTGGCATTTGCTTCTGGCAGGTACATGTTTGTTCAGAGTGAAAGAATATTTCACATTATTTTAGAAAGCAATGCACTATGTGAACTAATATATTATTGGATATTTATATTTATGTCATTAAATGCTCACTTGAAGTAGGGTTCGTACAAGGTGCTTGAAGTACTTGAATGTAACTTTTTGAAATTTAAAGCCTGGAAAATCCTTGAAAATAACAATACTACTTGATAGGTACTTGAAAATGCTTGAATTATTGAAAGACAATGTATCTATGAAATTAGTGTTTAATTTTCTCAAGCACATCTTTTTACGCAAAATTGACTGAAGTCAAGAAAAAAGCAACAGATGAACCAAATCAATTGAGTCATTTATGCTGGAACTGCTCGATTCACTAGCAAAAGCCAGATTAAATTAAAAAAGCCATTAATTTTCGACATCACTTATAATAATGCAAAAAATCTGTGAAACAGCTTTTCAAAACTCTGAATCAGTTAAACAAATGTGTCGCAAAATGATTCACTGTTTCGAAGTGCTCTAATCGGATCACGTATCGCAAATCATTTGATTTTAGATCGGAACTTTGCGTAATGTGAATCATTTGATTCAGATCGGAACTTCTGAGCCTGTATTGCATATAATTTTTGAATCAGTTTTGTGAATAATTTCGTAAATTGAATGATACAAAACCAATTTTGAAAATCAAAGTAGTCTTTAAAAGTTCTGAAATTTCATTTTACAGTATTTGTACGAACCCTAAAAGTTAAAGTGAATCTCAATTTCACTTACTTTCTCTTGTATTATAACTATATTATTGACTATAACATCATAATTATCAGCTTATCAGTGCCCGAAAGATTTTTTTTTTTTAACCAGTCCTTTCATACTTTTGAATGGTATCTGATTGCTTGTGTTTTATAGAGACACACCAGTGTTCTGCTCCCTCATTAATGGTGAAGGAGAGGTTGTGGACTTCCTTAGGCTTCCTTATTTCCTGAAGAGGAGAAATGCATGGAGAGAGGATGAAAGAGAGAAAAAGGTGAAGAAACCGAAGCCCAAATCATTTACTATTAAGCTGTTTGTTAATCCCAATTGACATCAATATTGGCACGTTTAAAACATTTGTTTGCTGTTTCAATAGCTTCAGGATATTGAAAACCTCAAGAAATTCCTCCTTAGTAAGAAGCCACATGTTGTTGCTGTTGCTGGGGAGAATCGGTGTGTTCATTATGGCACTTTTTGTTTTTAAAAATGCTGTAGAAATGTTTTACATTTTCATTGGACACCCACATGCTGATGCTGATGCTCTTTATAAATGTGTGTAGTGATGCTCATATGGTGATGGAGGACATCAAGCGCACCATCAGTGAGCTGGAGCAGGACTCCTCTCTGCCTGTGGTGGGAGTGGAGCAGGTGGATAATGAGCTGGCTGTGCTTTATATGAACAGCAAGAAGTCTGAGGTCAGTGCAGTAAGATAAAATACCCATAAACCCTTGTTGAAGGCTCTGTACTTGTAATACTTTTCTAATATTTCTTTTCTATACTGCTCTTCTCATAGGCGGACTTCAGGGACTATCCACCTCTGCTTCGGCAGGCTGTGTCTGTGGCTCGCAAGATTCAGGACCCTCTAGTGGAGTTTGCCCAAGTCTGCAGCAGTGATGAGGACATCCTGTGTTTGAAACTGCATCCCCTGCAGGTATGAGCACATTCCTGCATCTCATGACCTTCTTTTTGCATTTACATATAAATGCATTGGATTTGCGCCATGTTTTTGTTGTGAAATTCAGCCTTGCAATGTCTTGGTTGAATTTTAATATTATTAATTTATTGCCATTACACTTTTTTTTTTTTCGTTTTTTTTTTTTTTTCTCCATATTTTGAGTAACTTTAGTATGTGGCTGCTAATGGAGTGACCTGGACTACAAAATCAGTCATAAGTACAGTAGCACTGGTATTTGTAGCAATAGCCAACAATATGGGTCAAAATTGTTTTCTTTTATGCCAAAAATCATTAGGATATTAAGTAAAGACCATGTTCCATGAAGATATTTTGTAAATTTTCCTACCCTAAATATATCAAAACTCAATTTTTGATTAGTAAAATGCATTACTAAGAACTCCATTTGGACAACTTTAAATTTCTCAGATTCCAGATTTTCAAATAGTTCCATCTCGACCAAATATTGTGCTATCCTAACCCATACATTAATGGAAAGCTTATTTATTCAGCTTTCAGATGATTTTCAAAAAATTGACCCGTATGCCTGGTTTTGTGGTCCAGGGTCACATTTGTGAGTCATATTATTTTTCAAATGTTCTTTAGGAGCATGTAGTGAAAGAGGAGCTGCTGGGTGCTCTTTACTGCGAGTTCATAAACCGGGTGAATGAGGTTGGTGTGGATGTAAACCGGGCTATTGCTCATCCTTACACCCAGAGCCTAGTCCAGTACATCTGTGGCCTTGGACCTAGAAAAGGCTCACACCTGCTCAAGGTGAGACCTTCAAAAATCTCTATTCTCACATTTGAAGTTCCTATGATGTTTAGCTAACTCTAAATCACAAGGTGTAGAAATCATCATCTTCACCTTTACAATGTTCCTCAGATTCTTAAACAGAACAACACTAGGTTAGAGAACCGAACCCAGTTGGTCACCATGTGCCATATGGGACCCAAAGTCTTCATCAACTGTGCTGGCTTCATCAAGATCGACACCGCCTCTCTTGGAGACAGGTAAGATGCTAAACACAATGTTAGTGTCTTTGAATGATGCTGCATACAGTCAGAAGATATGATGAAATAATGTCTTCCTTCATTCTGCAGCACTGACTCCTATATTGAGGTCCTGGACGGTTCTCGAGTACATCCGGAAACGTACGAGTGGGCACGTAAAATGGCAGTGGATGCTCTTGAGTACGACGAGTCGGCAGAAGATGCCAACCCAGCCGGAGCGCTTGAAGAGATTCTTGAGAACCCAGAAAGGCTGAAAGACCTGGATCTGGATGCCTTCGCTGAGGAGCTGGAGAGACAGGTGAGCATTGTTTTTGATTCATTTGCATATATTTATTTAGCAGATGCATTTATCCAAAGCGGCAAATGAGACCATGAACTGTACTTGACTTTTCCTGTAACCTTGTGGTATTGTTTCTTTTTTTTTTCAGGGTTATGGTAATAAGGGAATTACACTGTACGACATCCGAGCTGAGCTCAGCTGTAGATATAAAGATTTGAGAGCCCCGTACAGACCTCCTAACACTGAAGAGGTCTTTAACATGCTCACCAAGGAGACGCCTGAGACCTTCTATATTGGTAAATAATACCTGAGCATGTTTAGATATTTAAAAGAGATCAGAGTAATCTATAGTTGTAAACCTTTAAAATATACATACCTTGAAGGAAACCCTGAGTATTAAAACTTGTTTGGCTTAATATAAAGTAAATGATGTCTCTTATTGCACATTGTTTTATACAGATTTTAGACTGGTGTCAAATGGTTGCACTCCGTGAGCTACTAGTGCTACCTGTATTTTTTATTTATTTTTTTATTACACAACTCAGAAAATAAAGTACTACTAAATACTGATACGATGCCACATTGTGCAGCTTTTGGTTATAATTTTCAGTCGAAGGGCAACAAGAGAACCGACGTAAGTCTTTACTGCTTTCCTAGCAATAAAAAGAGGAAAAAATAATAGGTAGATGTCTGCGGACAAATAACACTTCCTAAAGACCCAAGTTTTTGTTCTCTCCACTTTAGCTCTGATGCCTTTGAGGGTTTTAATAAACCACAGCTACTGAAAGAGCTTACAAATGGGAAAGACATAAAATGCTAGATGCCATCCTGACAGGATGTAAACATGCGGACACTTTTCATGATGCTGCAGCCACCAAAGGAGTTTCTCAGCATGGATTTCACTCTTTCCAGGGGCGTTTAGACTCCTTGTGGGGAAAAATCAATGATATGGCATTTGGTTTAAGGCTATGCTTATATCCATTGCCACCTGTAAGCTCTTTCAGTAGCTGTGGTAAAAATAGCAACAGGTTGCACCAGTAGCTCACCGAGTGCAACCATTTGATGTAATCAAAGTAATGGCGCCCCCCCCCCCCCCATAGTCCAAAATATGTACAAACCGATGTGGATTTTTAAAATAACATAAATTTTCATGGGTTTTCTATTACATATTTCAGTAAGATACATCATTTATATTAAGTCATACCATTTTTAATACCTAAGATGCACTTTAAAGTATTCTGTGATATTTGAGGTGTTCCCTCATACGTTTCAACCTTGATACTGTTGGTAATATTTTCCTAAATCTCCGTGCACATATAGGTAAACTGATCACCTGTGTGGTGACTGGCATTGCTCACAGACGGCCACAAGGTGAGAGTTACGACCAGGCTATCCGTAATGATGAGACGGGTCTCTGGCAGTGTCCATTTTGCCAGCAGGACAACTTCCCTGAGCTCAGTGAGGTGGGAATCTGTTTGGTTACCTTTCCCATGAATTTCATTTTAGCTTTGTCGCATAAGCAACATGCTCATGTTGTTGTATATTTCTTAGGTGTGGAATCACTTTGACAGCGGCTCATGCCCTGGTCAAGCCATTGGAGTAAGAACCAGGTTAGATAATGCTGTCACAGGCTTTATCCCGACAAAGTTTCTTAGTGACAAGGTGGTGAAGCACCCTGAGGAAAGAGTCAAGGTGAGAAAATCTCTTTTCCTTTCTATACTCTATCTGGCATATATGTGACCCTGGACCACAAAACCAGTCTTAAAGGCTTAATTTAATATCTTAAACTGTGTTACAAAGACGAACAAAGCTTTTACGGGTTTGAAACGACATGGAGGTAAGTGATTAATGACTGTTTTCATTTTGGGGGAGTAACCCTTTAAGTAGCATGAGTATATTTGTAGCAAATAGCCAAAAATATATTCTATAGGTCAAAATGATGTAAAGTAAATTTATCAACCTTTTTTTTATTTTTAATTAGTAATATGCATTGCTAAGAACTTAATTTGGACAACTTTATGTAATTTTCTCAAATTTAGATTTTTTTTTTTTTTGCACCATCAGATTCCAGATGTTCAAATAGTTGTATCTCGGCCAAATATTGTCCTATCCTAAGATTAATGGAAAGCTCATTCATTCAGCTTTCATATGATGTTTAAATCTCAATTTAAAAAAAACTGACCCTTATGACTGGTTTTGTGGTCCAGGGTCACATATATTTATAAATATACACCACAAATACGTACCCTTACAAAACATAAGTTTGAAAATCTTATGTGGACACACTAACTTATGTCTGGTTCTGTTAGGTTGGCATGACTGTACACTGCCGCATCATGAAGATTGACATTGAGAAGTTCAACGTGGATCTCACTTGTAGAACATCTGACCTGGGTGACAAGAACAACGAATGGAAGCTTCCCAAAGATACCTACTATGATTTCGATGCTGAGACAGATGATGTGAAACAGGAAGAAGAGCAAAAGAAGAAACAGCAGAGAACCAGTCAGTATTGACAATTTTTTATTTTATCACCTTTTTCAAGTGATGACTTTTTTTTACTGAATTATTGTGGCTTATTTTCTGTTTTTAGCTTATATTAAGCGAGTGATCGCTCACCCGTCCTTCCACAACATCAACTTCAAGCAAGCAGAGAAGATGATGGAATCCATGGACCAAGGTGATGTGGTAATTCGACCCAGCAGTAAAGGGGAGAACCACCTGACGGTTACATGGAAGGTGGCTGATGGGATCTATCAGCACGTGGACGTCCGTGAGGAGGGTAAAGAAAATGCATTCAGCCTTGGACATACTCTTTGGATCAACACTGAGGTAAGCTGTTGCTGTGTCACACAAACTGTTTTTTAAAAGTTTGGCGTCTGTGATTTCATTTTCAACAATAAAAAGGCTGCATAATTTTGTTTTTTCTTGGACCACAATGTGTTTTTTCAGGATTCTTTGAATAGAAAGTTCAAAAGAACAGCATTTTGAAATAGAAATCTAATGGTAGTCGTGGTTGTCTGCAGGAGTTTGAGGATCTGGATGAAATCACAGCCAGGTATGTCCAGCCCATGGCTGCGTTCGCACGAGATCTGCTCAGCCACAAGTATTTCCACGAGTGCAATGGAGGTGATAGGAAGGTGTGTACACTTTTTCTTCATACAGTTGAGGTCAAAAGTTTACATCCCCTTTTAGAATCTGACCTGAATAAGATATTTCACACATAAAAGATGTTTACATATAGTCCACAAGTGAAAATAATAGTTGAATTTATAAAAATGACCCCGTTCAAAAGTTTACATCCCCTTGATTCTTAATACTATGTTCTTACCCGAATGATCCGCAGATGTTTTTTTTTTGTATAGTGATAGTTGTTCATGAGTCCCTTGTTTGTCCTGAGCCGAAAAATCCTCAAGATTAATCCCGAAGGGAAAAACATGCATTAAGAGCCTGGGGGTGAAAACTTTTGAACAGAATGTAGATGTGTAGCTACATTTTTTTTTTTTTTTTTATGTTGCCTAAATATATTATTAAAATAAAAAAAATATATAAACTTAAAATATATTTTTTAATTTAGCACTGCCCTTCACAGGCTACAGATGATAATTACATGTTACCCAGAAGACAATAAATTAAATTTACCCTGGTTTGAACATTTTAAAAGTTTTCACTCCCCTTAATTAACATTTTGTAGATTCTAAAAGGGGGTGTCAACTTTTGGCCTCAACTGTAGATAAAATGGCCTCTTTAAATTGTTCAATTGTGCATTTATCCTTTATTGCCTTTGTACAGAAAATGGAGGAGCTTCTCGTAAGGTCCAAAAAAGAGAAGCCGACATTCATCCCTTACTACGTTTCAGCTTGTAGAGACCTGCCAGGCAAATTTCTGCTGGGCTACCAGCCTAGAGGGAAGCCAAGGTAACAGTCATTACCCTACCAAAGCAGTGCACAATTCCCATATCATGCATTCGTAAATGTTTGCTTTTGTTGTTTTGTTTTGTTTTGTAGGATAGAGTATGTAACCATCACTCCAGATGGCTTTAGGTATCGCTCTCAGATATTCCCAACAGTCAATGGTCTCTTCCGCTGGTTCAAGGACCACTACCAGGATCCTGTACCAGGTTTGTAGTCTCCATCTATACACCATCTTTGACCTAGCATTGTTATTTTTCCTTGTAATGTAATGTAATGTTTTTGTTTCTCTAAAGGCGTCACACCAACCAGCAGCAGAACAAGAACACCAGCATCAGTGAACGCCACACCTGCCAACATCAACATTGCTGGTATGTCACAAATGCTGAAAACGACAGGAATTTTCAAAACTAATGTTCAGTCAATCCAAAATTTATTCAGATACCTTCAACATTTCTCACATTATCACAGTTTATTCGCTATAGTTGAGAAAATGGTAATAAAATATGACAAGAACTCAGAGTTAAACTGTGTCAGAACAAATTCAGCTTGATAATGTCAGATAACTTTGATAGAAAGGTATGTAATGGATTACAATCAACGAAAATAAAAAGTCAGACAACTGTTGGTATGACAATATTTACAAAGCTATCAATACTTTGTTGACCAATTGCCAAGCAATGCCTAATTTTGTTCAATCTGTGGTTAAAAAAAGGTTGCATTAGCTATTAAAGAAAAAACACTTCAGCAAAACATGATCAGGTCAAAGTGTCTTGAGTAATTTTTGGTCCCACATTTTTATCAATTTTTCTGGTATTCCACTGTATGAAGAATTTTTGGGTATAATATCTAACAGTTTGCTTAATTTTGCTATCCTCACTTACATAAATCAACTATAGTGTTCACTAGTAAAAGAATCTAAAATTATGTCTGTTGTCTAAATAATTTTTGGATTGACTAAATTTAAAACCCCATACCTGTCCTCTCCCTTTCAGACTTGACTCGAGCGGTCAACGCTCTCCCACGAAACATGACATCCCAGATGTTCAACGCCATTGCCGCGGTTACAGGTCAAGGCCAAAATCCCAACACGACGCCGGCCCAGTGGGCCTCCAGTCAGTATGGTTACAGCGGTGGCAGCAGTGCTGGTGGTGGCGGCAGCAGCAGCGCTTATCACGTATGAAACCTGCACCTATGCACTGACCCGTTTAAGTAATTGAATCAAAACTGGGCCCTCTAATATTCATCTTCCTTCCTTTCCTGTTTTTTCAAGGTATTTGCAACACCCCAGCAGCCAATTGCGACACCCATGATGACGCCCAGTTACTCTTACACCACACCTGGCCAGCAGCAGGCCATGACCACGCCGCAGTATCCCAGCAGCACCCCGCAGTCCTCACACGGACACCATCAGCATTCGTCCTCCACGCCATCATCCTCGTCATCGAGAGTGCGGACACCACAGCCCAAGTTAGTGCTGCTTCTACTTTCTTTAAAATGTGAAACCACAAATGCACAGAAATGAAAACTAAGGTTGCACTTAGCCGGAAACCGAAATCGGAAATGCTTTTTAATAAATGTTGTTATTGCCCCCTAAAACTAATAAAGACTATCCCTTAGTTCAGGGGTTTTCAACTCTAGCCCTCGAGGTCCACTTTCCTGCAGAGTTTAGCTCCAACCTTGATCAAACTCACCTGCCTGTAACTGTCTAGTGATCCTGAAGACCTTGATTGATTAGGGTTGAAGCGAAACTCTGCAGGAAAGTGGACCTTGAGGGACAGAGTTGAGAAACTCAGCCTTAGTTGATGAGACAAAATTGTATTTATATAAATTTTATACGCAGTCCGTGATGGGCAGATCGTTAATGGCTGCTCTATGTGGTAATGTAGTACATCGGGCAGGACATCCAAACCCTCACCTGTCATTCATCGACCTCAAATATGGCTTATGTAAAATATGCAAGTAGTAGCAACTTTACATGGCTGCTCAATCTAATGTTAACCTAGAAAAATGTGCGCTTTTTCAAATGTCTGTGCGGAGTGTGGATCTCTGTGAACTTGAGTGTGAAACTTCGAAAATCTGTGTATACTTGCCTTACAGACATGGGGAAAAAAATCTGAAAAAACCTTGTTGAGGGCAGCCCTAATTATTTTATTAAATAATATAATAATATAACATTTTGTAAGACTTCTTGGTTTAACTTAAAAATTATACTGAATTAAAAAAATACAAGGCAATAAAATGACCCCACTTTTATTGAAAGGTAAAACAATTATTTTTATTCAGTGCAATGCAACAGAATGAGATTTAACAATTATTATTATTTTTTTTTTTTTTAATTTTGTTGTTATTACACTACCAGTCAGAAGTTTTTGAACAGTGAGATTTTTAATGTTTTTTAAAGAAGTCTCTTCCGCTCACCAAGTCTGTATTTATTTGATTCAAAGTATAGCAAAAACTGTAAAAATGTGAAATTTCAAATGTAATTTATTCCTGTGATCAAAGCTACATTTTTAGCATCATTACTCCAATCTTTAATGTCACATGATGATCCTTCAGAAATTATTTTAAATAATTTTTCAGGATTCAGAAATTATAGAAATATTTTTATTTAGCAAGGATGCTTTCAATTAATCAAAAGTGATGATAAAGACATTTATAGTGTTACAAAAGATTTCTATTTCAGATAAATGTTCTTAAAAAATTTTATTCAAAGAAACCTGAAAAAAAATCTACTCTGCTGTTTTCAACATTTGTTTTTTGAGCTTAAATAATCGAATATTATGATGATTTCTGAAGGATCACGTGACTGGAGTAATGATGCTAAAATTCAGCATTGAAATCACAGGAATAAGTTACTTTTTCAAACATATTCAAATAGAAGATTATTTTAAATAGTAAAAATATTTCAAAATTGTACTGTTTTTGCTGTACTTGAATCAAATAAATGCAGACTTGGTAAGCAGAAGAGACTTTTTAAAAACATTCAAAATCGTACTGTTCAAAAACTTTTGACTGGTTGTGACTTCTGTGTGAGCTGTGGTTTATATATTGCTACACTATTGACGTTGAACCTTTTTTGGCCACAGAATTTTGCTTAAACACGACTGAATCTTTAGTTTTACTAGTGTTTTTTTTTTTATTATAGCGTCTATAGCAGCATCTGTGCTTAGTACATTATCCATTACAAAACAAAGTACTAACACTCCGTCTGTGTTCCCTGCAGGACAAGTTCCCACACTGCCGTGGACTGGGGTAAGATGGCTGAACAGTGGCTGCAGGAGAAAGAAGCCGAGCGGCGGAAGCAAAAGACGCCCCGCATGACGCCCAGACCTTCCCCCAGCCCCATGATCGAGAGCACGCCCATGTCCATCGCCGGAGACGCCACTCCCCTCCTGGACGAGATGGACCGATAGGAGTAGGGAAGGGGGGTGTTCAGACATCTCATAAAACCCAATCCATCCACATCCCATCGCTCATCCTCCATCTTTTGCTCTTTCGCTGCTAGAAGTATTTCTTTGAGTCATTCAGAGCTACTGATACAAAGACAAACACTTGAAATATGGTGACGACAAACAGATTTAGGAAATGGACCTATGATAAATGTTTGTCACGAGGGTTTTCTTTTTTCTTTTTTTAAGTATGTGCATAATGCACCCCCTTTTTCATTTCAGTTTTTTAACTAAATTTAAAAGGAAAGGCTTAAAGCATGAAACGCTGCATGATTTGTGCTCATGGGAGTTGGTATTCAATCACCATAAGATCATTAGTTCAGTCCCCACTAGGAGAGCTTTTCTTTTTGTATCTGGCTTAAACGGTTGAATAAAACCCTGTTTCAGTATGAACCAGAGCACTGTAATAATTCAAAATCTGTTACGCAAAGAATTAAGCACTGGGGGAGATATTTGTAAAGCTATTTAGCAACTCATTTATCAGCTAGAAAATGAAGTATGTGACTTTGAAAGCGATCCTGTAAATGTCATGTCTTTTTGTGCCATTACAGCGATCAAAACATATGCATTTTAAATTCAAAACTGATGTTTTTAAGCTCAAGTTCAGAATTTAGATCACTTCTCATAATGTGCTTATACAAGTAAACTGAACTATTGTGCTAAAAGATCTGGAGAGCTCTGATCAGTTTTTTTGCTTTTTCAGTTTGGGGGCTGTTTGTGTTTGTGAATGTATCCTTTGCTGGGCCGGACTTCCTCAAGGTGTTTGCACACATGCTGTTTTTAACAGTGTCTTTCCTTCATGTACAATCCCATGTATCGCTATAGACAGAAATTGTAACATTTAAGCAAAGTGAACTTTATGAACAGGCTCCTCATACTGTGACACCAATTTTTTGTTTTTCTCCCACACAACTTTTTCAAAGTTCTGGGAAGTGTTTCAGACCTGATCATGTGTTCTTTTAGCACTGAGGCTAAACTATGCCTTAGGGTCAGGAAGTGAGCTCAGTGTCTAAATCGTTCTGTTCAGTGTATTTCACTGCTGACATCCATTTCATTTATTTCCTTTGATAAAGTTGTCAAAATTAAACTCTTCTGATTCCTGTTTTTATTTGTTTTAAATATGTTTTTTAACAAGAAAGAGTGTTTGTCTTCAAGCTTCAGTCCGTGGATAAATAAATCATCCATGTGACATTCATTGGAACTTGAAACTTCCACAAGCTGTCAAATGTGAAACAAAGCTACCAGCTTGAAGCTCTTGAAGATTTGATCGGACATTTCGGTATAGAATACACTACCAGTCAAAAGTTTTCAAACAGTAAGATTTTCTTTTCTTTTCTGCTCACCAAGCCTGCATTTATTTGATCCAAACTACAGCAAAAGCAGTGAATTTTTAAACTATTTTTACTATTTAAAATATTTCTATTTGAAAATTTTTATAAATTTAATTTATTCCTGTGCTCAAAGCTGAATTTTCAGCTTAATTACTCCAGTCTTCAGTGTCACATGATCCTTTAGAAATCATTCTATTATGCTGATTTGCTGTTCAACATTTTTTTTATTTTTTTTTCAGGATTATTTGAATAGAAAATCCAGAGATCAGCATTATACTCTATACCATTCAAAAGCTTGGAGTCTGTATAATTACAGAAAGGAATACTTTTATTTAGCAAGACTGCTTTAAATTGATTAAAAGCGATAAAGACATTTTATAATGTTACAAAAGATTTCTATTTCAGATAAATGCTGTTCTTTTAACTTTTCTATGTATCAAAGAAACCTGAAAAAATTCTACTCTGCTGTTTTCAACATAATAAATATAGCTGCAAGCAGTGATTACTGGGGTTCAAGCGCTTTAAGGCATTTAAGCACAGAAAAAAGATATTTCTTAACAAGCCTGTAACCACCAGATCGATTTAAAAAGCTTTTTGGCAAATCCAAGTAATTTACCATAGAAATACTATGTTTTTTTTGTGTGTGTGTGGGTATGACTGTTATAGCACCATCTGTGGTCCAGTCCCCTTAAAACTTTGCATGTTTGTTTAGAATCACCTGTCGCATGTGCTCAGCAGGTTTTGTGAAGTTTTAAGTTTTCTTTTAGGCTTTATAAAATTTGGGGTCAATTTGGAAAGGCCCCGTTTCTAACCGACCCTATTATAGTTTTTCTAAAGGGTAAATTTCAACATTTTTGATAGTTATTGGCCTAGAGAGTCCAGAAAATTGTACTGCAGTGTTGTTTTCCGACTGAGTGAGAAACCTAGGCATTAGTTCGCAAAAGTAGCTTTTTTACATCATCTCAATCATTTAACAAACGGTTTGACTGACAGCAGTGGTTCTAGAGGCAAAGTTATCCGGAATGAGGAGTTCTATCAAATGATATGAGTATCACATGTACTGTATGTACGAAACGTGCAATGTACAATCTTTTACGGCCTTGAAAAAATGCGGCCCCACCCCCCAGTGGCCAATTTCTTTCAAATTTCTCAAGTGAGTCAAATAGGCCCACTGAGTTTTGTTCCAATCGGCCTCCGTTAACCTTGTCTAACAGGTGCTCAAAATTTGTCGGCCATTGGCGGCCATGTTTTTTGAGATACACAAATGTCCTTGTGAACACTTGTGGCACTTTGGACCAAGACCATGCACACCAATTTTCATGCTGATAGGACAAATGATTGTGTAGTTATAGTCATCTTATAATGGCACCCAGTGGCCAAGCTCCATGAGTTTTGTCCTGTGACCTCAGTTTGAGCTCTTACATAAGCATTCTGAGTTTTGTGAAGATACCTTATTTAATTCAGGAGTTTTAGGCATTTTGTTAAAAATGGCCCTGTCCCTTTCGAACGTTTCGGCATCCCTTTGCAACGATGTGTCAAAATTTCAACATTTTTTGATAGTTACTGATATTCTCTCCAGAGAATCTTTCTGCACTGGTTTGATTCCGATCCGGCATGAGCCAAGAATTCCAACGACACTTGAGCCTGTGACTGAAGGTTTATAAGTTATGAGCCATTCCTTACTTTTGATGGCTGTAGCGCCTCCATCAGGCCGATTGTGGCGAGCCTTAGTCGTGTAAGCGGTGGTGAGTACTACCATCCTTTCTAGTTTCAAGTCTCTACAACTTACGGTTTCGTCTGCGCAATCAGTTTTATGTGGAGATTGCTGACCATTCTAACAATTTCAATAGGGTTTCAGCGCATAATTGTACTGTTTATGCTGTACTTTGGATCAAATAAATGCAGGCTTGGTAAGCAGAAGCGACTTCTTTAAAAAAAAATTAAAAATCGTACTGTTCAAAAACTTTTGACTGGTAGTGTATATTGCCATTAAATTGAGATGTTTGTTGAGCTGCTCATTTTTGCTTGAGTGATACTTCTTCATTTGCATCTTAACAATCCTCCTATTTAGCTCACAGTGGGAATCTCGTGCTGTTGCAGACGACAGGTCATGAGTGCTGGCATATGTATCATATTAGCCAGGGAAACTCATGATGCAATGAAAAACAAGGGCTACATTTACGAAAGATCCACTTAAAACCGCCAGGAGGGCATTTATTGTGACCTCTTAAGTATGCAGCACACAAACACTGCTGTTTGCTAGGACAATAATCAGATGTGAAGGCAGAACTCATTACCATCAAACTACAGGAATTTGCATCGCTTTGTGTAATAGACTTGAAATACCAGCAAATGAGTTTTTAGATTTAAAACTACATAACATTGCTTGGGACAAAAAAATTAACAATCACTCACTCTGGTTATTTGACAGTCAAACTTAATAACGTTGTATCCATATAATAACCATAATGGTAATACATGAAATTTATCATGGATTCATTGTTCTGGATTCATTCATACTTCTAATTTCAATCCAAACTTTACTTTCAGAGGAATTATTGTTGAGATTCTCTCATCTCACTGGCCAAGTCCTCTGTTTGTATTATTTTTTTAGTCCCACTCAAGGATGTGCCAGGGCATTATGGGACATCACCTCAAAGTCTGGATTCCAGGATCACTTCTTTTGCCATTTTAACGATACATACTTTTAATCAATGACAGCAGCTGGATTGCCTTTTCTTAAAATTGTCATCACAATTGTTAGAGATTCCTGTGAAGAAAAGACGGTGACATATTTATAGGGTAAAATATGAAAATAAAATGTGTGAAATTAGTCATATTTTGATGTAATGAAAGAGAACTTACTGACAATATCACCAGCTTGTCTAGAATTGCTCCTCTCCAGCTCAGATAATACAGTTGCCTCAAATGTAAGTGATGCAACCCGTAGGAAGAAATCTTTCACACTTTCACCTATAGAGAACAGCAGAAATTATACATGTGTCATGTCATATGGTACTTACACTTACAAATCATTACGATTTTTAAAAGTTCCTGAAAGAAGTATCTTACAAGGCAATATTGTAAAATCTTATTACAATTGAAAAGAACTGTTTTCTGTTTCAATATATTATAAATTCTAATTTAAACCTGTGTTGGCAAGACTGAATTTTTAGCATCATTACTCCAGTCTTCAGTGTCACATGATCCTGCAGAAATCGTTATGTTTCAGTGCTCAATTATTAAAAATGGTTCTTAATATTATTAATGTAGAAAATGTTTTTGCTGCTTAATATTTTGGTGGAAACTGTAATACAATTTAATTGAAAAAAAAAATGTATGCATGAAAATCTAGATATTATTTAAGTGCTTTTGCAGCCTCAAATATTTCTGCCATCAGCTCAGATATACAAACTAGTTTCATGGCATTCAAACACCTGCTTTTAAAAGTTTAAAACAGACATGTTTTTCTACCTGACAGTGCAGACACAGCCCAATACTCTGCTCTGATCTCTTCAGAGAGTCGAACGGCCTCTTGCTCCATTTGAGCCAACTGATCTGGGTGCTATGGGCGAGAAAGATTCATCTACACTAGTTATCTTAAAGGGGTCATGACATGAGAAATCAAATTTGTCTTGTTCTTTTGGCATATAAGAGGTCTTTGCACCATTGAAACATCCAGCAGGTTTCATAGCTTAAAACGGCCTCATTATAAACAAAGCATTTTATTTAATCAAGCTCCAAAAATGGCTTGTTTGGATCTGAGGTGACGTCACTCAGGCACAAACATTTGCATAAACACAGCCTCCAGAGCAAGGCAACGATGAATAATCATCTTCTCACCATAGGCCCCGCCCACTGGAATGGCTGATCACTTCTTTACAATCTTTTTTTTTTTTTTTGACCAGAAACGACACAGGCTTCTCCCAAAAGATAATAAGACGATGTACAAGAGGCATCATTGTGGAAAAAAAATATTTCTCATCTTTTATTTACATTTGAACAAAAGGTGGCATGTCCAAAATTATTCATACCCTTCTCAATAATCAATAGAAAAGCCTTTATTGGCTATTACTGCAATCAAACGTTTCCTATAATTGCTGACCAGCTTTTTGCATGTCTCCACTGGTATTTTTTGCCCATTCGTCTTTAGCGATGAGCTCCAACTCTTTCAGGATGGAGGGTCTCTTTGCCATCACCCTGATCTTTAGCTCCCTCCACAGATTCTCAATTGGATTTAAATCAGGACTCTGGCTGGGCCACTGCAAAACGTTAAAGTTTTTGTCTGCTAACCATTTCCTCACCACTTTTGCTGTGTGTTTTGGGTCGTTGTTGAAATGTCCACTGGTGCCCAAGGCCAAGTTTCTCTGCAGACTGCCTGATGTTGTTGTTAAGAATTTTGATGTATTGCTCCTTTTTCATGGTGCCGTTTACTGTGATTAGGTTCCCTGGTCCACCGCCTTTTTTTACGCCAAATGAAGGCTACATCGATGTGGCCAAACATGTTTCATCTGACCATAAAACAGAAGACCAGAAGTCTTTTTCTTTGTCCAGATGAGCATTTGCAAAGGCCAAGTGGGCTTTTGTGTGCCTTATCTGGAGAAGTGGTGTCGTCCTTGGTCTGCGTCCATGGAACCCAGCGGTGTGCAGTGTCTGTTGGACTGTCTGCCTTGAGATGTTGCCACCAGCAGAGCCCAGATTCATCAGGATGGCCTTTTACCTCTTTCACTATCCTCCTGGCCAGAACAGCTGTCACTTTTGACTTCCGCCCACGTCCTCTGAGATTTTTCACAGTGCAAAACGTCTTGTATTTTTTTAATAATACTTTGCACTGTAGCCACTGGAACTTCAAAACATTTAGATGTGGTCTTATAACCCTTTCCTGACTTGTGAGCAGCCACAATGCGCAGCCGCAGGTCCTCGGTGAGCTCCTTTGTCTTAGCCATGACTGTCCACAAACCAACAGCAGAGAGCTTCTGTTTTTAACCTATTGAGTTGATTAAAACAGCTGTTTCCAAAGAATCAGGGTAATTATGATGCTTTAGAACAGCTTGGACTATTTGCAATGGTATAGAACTTTGGATTTTCCCATAGACTGTGACAGTTATTAATAAAGGATATTAATAATTTTGGACATGCCAATTTTGGTCAAATGTAAATAAAAGCTGAGAAATATTTTTTTCCACAATGATGCCTCTTGTACATCATCTTATTTTCTTTTGGGAGAAGCCTGTGTCATTTCCGGTCAAAAAAAACAAAAAAAAACTTGGTTGAATAAAAGTAACTTTAAGTCAGTATTTGCCAGGGGTGTGAATAATTTCGGGCTTGAATGGCACAGTATATATAGTTGAATGGCACAGTTCCCCAACAAAGAAAATAGGGAAGTGTGTCCAAACTTTTGACTGGTAATGTATGAAGGAATATTTGTCATATTTGTTGATAACAGATAACAAAACTACTATGAATTCTATTACTAATAAAATTATAAAACGCACTAAGGATTAATGAGCTGTTGGTTCATGAATATTAATCACGTTGTCTGCGTTCACTTGAACTGATTTGCTGAAAAACAGGGACGATAATAGGTGAACGCCAGCCAATGAGATTAAAAGAACGTTTGATTGGCAACTCAAATGGCATCGTGTCAGAGGACTGTTGTTTTATAAACAAGGCACCTTGTTATGGAGAATTGACACAGAAACATTTGTTAAAAGATGAAGCGGTACTGCTGACTGCAGCTGCATCACAAACAGTAAGTAAATGATTTCATATTGCTTTGTCTGGAAATGAACATTTTATTTTGAACATGTTGTCAAAACACTCACATGCAATTGCGAGGGGCATTAATACTGTTTCCTATGCAATAATGTTAGCCAATCATAACAGTGGCCAATTACTAAGAGAGCCTCAAAGGACCCACCCCTTAAAAACGGGTAGTTTTAGACAGAGGGTCAGAATGAGGGTTGAAAATGCACATATTTATTTGGGGGGTTTTTTGTACAAAAAATGTATTAACATTGTAAGTAAACCTCAAGTAATAAGACAAAATGTCTCCTTGTCATTTCCCCTTTAAAAAATGGCATTTTGGTATTGTCAGTGTAATTTCTTTAGTTCATCTGTGCCAACGTCATGTGAAAGTCACAGTGTGGCCATGGCTTTTTAAAGGCTTTGAAGAGGTAAACCGAAAATAACTCACGCTAAGATCCTTCTTGGTTCCCACAAGGAAGAGGAGAACACTAGAAGGGTCATTGTCTCTCATGGCATCTTCAAGCCACTCTCTGAATACACACAGACAAGTATTAGAAACAGACATCATTCCTGACTATTCAGACAATGTTTCAAATCAAATAAGCGGTTGTACTGTACCTTGCATTATCCAGAGAGTTATAATTGCTCAGGTCAAAGACAACAATGATGGCTGAAAACAAAAAAACAAAAAAACATTGTTTTAACACAAAACACAGCAAGTGTACGCTAAATGTAGTCTGTTCACTAATCACCTTGAGCTCCTCTGTAGTATGTGGATGCAATACATCTAAATCTTTCCTGACCTGCTGTGTCCCACCTGCAGAGAGAGAAAGAGATTTGTGATCGAAGGACACAACCAATGAATGACTTTTAAAGCAATAAAATACACAAAACTCACAACTGCAAACTGAAGGGTACCCCTAGGACCTCAAATCTCTCCATCCCAAAATCCACTCCAATAGTCGCCTTGTATGTCTTGTCAAATGTGTCTTTGCAGAATCTTGATGACAGAAATATTAACAAATAGTCACTCAAGCATTTTCACACATATGATTGTAATTTATTTTATCTTCAGTAAAAGCACAATGAGATCTGAATTGAGAAAAGACAGACTTTTACCTGTTTATTAAACAGGTCTTTCCAGCTCCTACATCACCAACAACAATGACCTTGGCTACATTCAACCTAGAAATGAACATTTACAATAAAATAATGTTCATTCATAGTGCATTACACATCTGTATCATACTGAATCAAAACCACTCTGGGTTTCTTTATTAACAAAGACAATAGGAAAGACCATAGATTTTAATGGAAATCCCCCACTATAATAGCAAAACATGTTTGTATATGTGACCCTGGACCACAAAACCAGTTATAAGTAGAACAGGTGTATTTGTAGCAATAGCCAAAAACACATTGTATGGGTCAAAATGATAGATTTTTCATGCCAAAATCATTAGGATATTAAATGAAGTTATTTTGTAAATTTTCTACTGTAAATATATCAAAACTTCATTTTTAATTAGTAATGTGCATTGCTAAGACTTCATTTGCACAACTTTAAAAGCTATTTTCTCAATATTTTAATTTTTTTGCACCCCAGATTCCAGATTTTCAAATAGTTGTATCTTGGCCAACTAATGTCCTATCCCAACAAACCATACATCAACGGAAAGCTTATTTATTCAGAAAATTGACCTTTATGACTGGTTTTGTGGTGCAGGGTCACATATGTGTATGCAAGAGAGAAATAAAATACCTTACCCTGTTTTCTGTCCTCTACATGCTTCTTTAACAGTAATATTGAAGCCATCTTTGGTGTGCACTGCAGCGTCCCTTGTAAAGTACTAAATAATACACCAATAGAAATTTATTAGGTTAAGCTTTAAAAATTACTTACAAACCAAAAAAAAAAAAAAAAAAAAAAAAAAAAAACACTTTTACATAATAATCTGGTTCAGTTGAGTCCGGTTTATAAGGCTTAGTGGGTGATTAAATACAATAATCCTCTAAAATGAATGTGTTTTGAGCAACAAACTAACTAACTAACTAACTAAAATATAAAAGTGTTACCAAAGGGAGTTCACAGATGATCCTGTCTCCTTTCACAGGGGGTAGAGAGCTCATCATGTGAGAGCTTTAACAAGACCACACCAATACAACTGCAAACACTCAACCATTCTGTCCAGTGACTAGTGGGATTAATATATATACATATAATAATAATTATGACAGTAACGAACACTAACATTAATGACAAATTAACATGCCGATAAGTATAATACAATTTTATGCCAAAACGATATTTAAAACCAGTACAAATAAATATTTATGAAAAACACATAAATACAACTTACCTTAAAAGGCAGAAGGCTTTTTTACATTCTACAAACAGCCTATTTTAGACTTGACAGCAACATTATTTATTCGACACATTTTTGTTGTTGAGGCAAATATAATTTTATAGGCTATTAGGTTTTTTAGCGGCAAACTCAGGGAATATCCAAACAAGTAATCGTACAAAACTAACTTACTTCTCTAACTCCGTGACTGTGCTCAACACAAGCTCTTGTGGCAGCGCTGAGCGCTCGATATTTACACTACGCGAACGAACTACAAAACCCATAATGCCTAGCGGTGTTCTCGCGATGACTGCGTGTTAACGTGAACCCCTGCGATATACTGAAGGAAACCCCTCTCGTTCTTCCTTTCCCAACATGGCCCCGAAGGCGAAGAAGGAAGGTGCGTTAGGTTTATAGATTTTATGGTGTAAAAATACAGTTTATTGTTATTATATACAGCTACGTTTTAGCTTAAATGTAGCTGATATAGATATCTTCGTGTTTAGCTGTTTAATTCGGCGTCTAGAGCTAAATAAAATTGTTTTTAATGCAAGAAGTGCCGGAGTGACTCGTCCTCAGTCATAACCGCGGCTAGCAAGCTAATAAATTGAGCTACATGCGCTTGCAGTGTCATTATATCAGACTGTCCGAGTGTTAACCTCGTTAGCCAGTCATAATCTGGTTGTTGACTTTGTATTTGAGTTGTACAGAGTTAAATATAAGTTACTGACAACTGATTAGTTTGTCATCGTTAGCAAGTCGCACACACGTGGCTACTCAAATCTGTCCATTTCTCATTCATACCCAGTCAGTTTAGTGATTAAAATAGTCTTTAATGCAACAGCGAAAACAATGTTGATTTGGAACTTTAACGTATTTGTGTATTTTATAGTTGTTGCCTGAATGTAAACACGGTAATATCCATGTACAGATGATCTGCCTGTGAAAGTCTCTCACGTTTTATTGTAAATGAGATGTGAAAACGCACGTTGGACAAATTTATACTTATTCATTGTTTGTCATATGGACTGGTTTGTTAATATTGCATGGTCATCAATTTTTGAATGTTTCAACAGCTGTCCCGGCTAAGACCGAGGCCAAGTCCAAGGCCCTTAAAGCCAAAAAGGCTGTGCTGAAGGGTGTCCACAGCCACAGAAAGAAGAAGATCAGGACCTCCCCAACCTTCCGCCGGCCCAAGACCCTGCGTCTGAGGAGGCAGCCTAAGTATCCTAGGAAGAGTGCTCCACGCAGAAACAAGTGAGACCCTCTTGTGACCTCTCAAATCAAGAGTGCATTTGTTACTTGTGTTGAATCATTTTTAGGATGCAAATGATGGGAATTGCGATCAAAGAATGAAATGATCTGATTACAACTTTTTAAAAACTGATGCATCCTCGCTTCAGCATTGAGATATGGTTGAAGCTAAAGCATAAATTGAATTATAGATTTTACACAACTTGCTTAAGGATGAATATCTTTCTGGTTCTCTCAGGCTGGACCATTATGCCATCATCAAGTTCCCCCTGACCACTGAGTCAGCCATGAAGAAGATTGAGGACAACAACACTTTGGTGTTCATTGTTGACGTCAAGGCCAACAAGCATCAGATCAAACACGCTGTCAAGAAACTGTACGACATCGATGTGGCGAAAGTCAACACACTGATCAGGTATAACTTGATTAAGTCTTTTAAAGTGGTGTTTTTCTAATTTAAAGATTTTACTATTATAAACTAATAATAAAAACAATAAGAACACCCTATATGCTTGTTTTTAAACTTTAACACAAACTGGGAGAATTTGTTAAGCTACAATTAAAAACAAGTAGTTTTGTCAATTTCAAGAGAAATATTTTTGATGAGCCTTTGCATATTGTTGAATAATGATAAAGAATAATCATTATTCTGAAATGTGGTTCTCAAAGGAACTGCTTGTACTAAAGAAAGGCATTGTCAGATTTGATGTATTCTGAATACTTTTATTGCTGCAGGCCTGATGGCGAGAAGAAGGCATACGTTCGTCTTGCACCAGATTACGATGCATTGGATGTTGCTAACAAAGTAAGTTAATGACTGTAAATGATCATAAATGTGCCAAACAATAGATGTTGTCTGTTTCATGTAGCTAGATTGAAAACTGAGGGAATTGTTTGTCTCTGCAAATGTAAACCAAGTTTTTGCCTGAATGATTGATGAATTCAGAAGAGCAACTGATGCTTTGTATTTTCTTTCTTTTGCAAAATGTTTGTGCCTTGACCTGTGCTTATTGTGATCTTTGTTTCTTGCAGATCGGCATCATCTAAAGTGCTCTTGGTCAGATGTACAGAAGAATAAATGTTTGTAAAAACAATTTTTGTTCTTGTGACTTTATTTGCTTACATTTATGGATTTTCAATATAAGGTTTTAAGGATAAGAGATTGTTTTATTATTATTATTTTAAACTATAGAATGATGCTGAAATTTCAGAAGTAAACCAGAGCATCACCAAATAATATTCAAACTTAAATCACAGCTGGAATTTATTGTAATTAAACCTTTGAATTGAAGATTGTGCGCTAGAATGACCATGGATTTGTCGATTTAATTAATTTTTTCTAATGTTGCGCTCATCCTTATTCAGGTTATGAAATTTTCGTACAGGTCATTGAGTGCAGGGCAGCATTTTAGGGTTGATCTTTAGGGGAGAAATAAAAGGTAGAGCCGATTACCCTAAGTTTTCTCCAATGTGAGGAGAAATGAAGTAATACTTTAGTAATATATTATATTGCAGTTATAATACGCAATCGACTTGCACAACTTGCCCACTTTAGGAATATTTCTGGGGATTGTGAATGAATTGCATCAGGGGACTTCAAAAGGAGCTGAATGACCCCAGACTTTGTTTGTTTGTTTTTTTCTCTCAAAGTAATATGAAATAAATGTAGTGTGTTAAGTTAATGTCAGCCAAAGTTAAAGTTGCAAAATGTTTACTTGAAAACTGTCAGACTCTGTATGAACGCCATCATCTAAAGGATAGGATACACTGAACGTGTTATATTTAGAGTTTTGTACAGGGTGAATCAGAGGTTCTCTCAGGGATTCTCAGTTTGAAAAATGTTGGAGACTCTTTAGTTTCATATAAAATGCAAGCTTAATTCACTGTCACACTTACAAAGTCTTGTATTGGG
The DNA here is from genome assembly GCF_049309525.1 of Garra rufa. Taxonomy (NCBI): domain Eukaryota; kingdom Metazoa; phylum Chordata; class Actinopteri; order Cypriniformes; family Cyprinidae; genus Garra; species Garra rufa. The sequence goes on along the minus strand of NC_133379.1, from coordinate 20,513,196 downwards.
CAAATCCAGCGTTATAGATGTGAGTCTAAATATCAGAAAAATAGTCTATGCACAAGTTTTTTTATGTTAAATAAGGGAAATTACGGATGTGGCAAAAAAAGACTGCACTTGAGAGGCTACATAGTTTGTAGGATTTCTGCTAATTAAAATGCACAAATCAGACTCAATAATACCCAACAAATAGAGAAGCAATGGCTCTTCACAGAACACTTTATTTGAATTTTGATGTCTATCTATGAGGAATATGTGCTATTATGAATGTGACAAACCTGAAAATAGCGCTTACCAGAGTATGGAAATGCACTAAAAAAAAAAAGCTCACATGGGTGTTTAAACCACCAAATGTTGACATTTGCGCTATCATAGTAAAAACGTTTTTCATGGTAAGGTTGACATTTGCATGGAATTACCCTATTGCTAAACATTATTTGCATTTTCTTGCAAATTAGCCTTTTTTACGTTAAATTCTTGATAGAACAAAGATGAATGTACATCATTTGAGTAAATAAGGCTTGTTCCTATCACCATGTTTTCAGGGAATTTATGAAATGTTGCTCCTTTTTGAAGTAATGAGGTAGGTATGTTGCTGAGGCAGCGTCATGTCTAATACATCGTTTATTAGGACAAATACTTGATTTTATTTGAAGGTTGAATATCTGTGTACCAGTACTCCCTCAGAAGAAATTGCATGAGGCTAATTTCTTCATTTGGTTGCAAAGCTTGATATAATACCTCAGTATTAGCATGACCTGACAGTCGCTTTACCATACAGTCGCCATTTTGGGAAAATGCTTTATGTAATAAATTGCGGCTAATTCAAATAATTTGCATAGTTTTACACCTAGATTAAGAAGATAGTTTACTCGTGGATCCACTGCCCCCTATTGATTCAACGTCGTCCCTGCTTCGAAAGGTATTGTCTTGTTACGGTTTCATGTTTTTTTTTTCAGTAGCCTATAAATGGCTAAAAAATATGACATATACATTTGTTACATATTACGTTTCTTTTTGTTTCTAAAAAAAGATCTGCCAATTGTGTATGAACGTGTATCAAAGGGAAAACAAGTTTTTTCTTATTCCACTAGATTGTTTCTGGTTTTACACTTAAATAGTTCATTTTTATTATTATTTCATTATTTTTATGTCATGGTAAGTATATTTTGAAGCATATTTAGCTCTGTGTGGTGATCATCAACAGATGTTCAAAAGGTGTTCTCAAATCTGATCGCACATCTGGCCAGCATTATCTGCAAGAATGTGCCAGTGTCTGTTTGTTCCCAAGAACACATTTTAAACAGATGGAAAAAAATATGTACTTAGTTTCCTGTACTAAAAGAAAGGTTCAATTTCCCAAAGTTCTTCTCATCATTTGACTTAAACAGAATTACCACTTGTTATACACTCTTAAAAATAAAGGTGTTTTTGCAGTGATGCCATATTTTGGTTCCCCAAAGAACTTGTCATTGAACAGTTCTTAAAAAAACATTTTGAAGAATATTTAAAAAGAATATTCGGTAACACTTTACAATAAGGTTCATTAGCTAATGTATTAGTTAACAGGAACTAATAATGAACTGCACTTACACAGCATTTATTAATCTTTGTTAATTTCAACATTTACTAATACATTATTAAAATCTTGTTAATATAAGTTAATGCAGTGTGAACTAACATGAGCAAACAATGAACAACTGTATTTTCGTTAACTAACGTTAATGAAGATTAGTAAATACAGTAACAAATGTATTGCTCATGGTTAGTTCATGTTAGTTAATACATTAACTAATGTTTAACTAATGAACCTTATTGTAAAGTGTTACCGAATATTCTAAAGAACCTTTTCTGCATTTGAAAGGTTCCATAGAGGTTCAAGGTTCTTCATGGAACCTTCAACGCCAATAAAGAACCTTTATTTTGAAGAGTTATTGCTTCATGATATTGTCATATGCTAACAGGAACATCACCCAAAACAAACCCTGAAATTTTTACAGCATAATTTTCCCGAAATCTCCATACACTCCATAGTCTATCTCCATAGTCAAAAAAGGTTAAATTTTTAAAATGGAAAGGTTCTTTGAGGAAGTACCTCGTTTTTAGAAAAACATTTCAATTTTTTTTCTTCTATTTTGACATGAGGCTCAATAAAAACCACTTGAACCTCCAGCTGAGATTCACACGTTTGTGAGGTTGGCGCAGCAATAGACTGCAGGCGTGCATTCTGCTTTGAAGCTTCTGCTTTACTTCTGAAGGTGTGAAAAATTGTTAGTCACTTTAGCTTCACATCGGTCTTTTGGTGAGGGGTACATGTCCCCGATAAGACGTCTCCTTTCAAGACATGTCTAAACTCATGTCACAACGATCCCTTTTTAGACACATTTTAATAGGGGAGGAAAACTTAGAAAAGAATCTAATAATACTGCACTGTCCTGTTTACTCTAAATACCATAGTTGGACTCTTATGTTTGATCTACAGAAAACAAAAGCTTGTCCCTGAGTTTGTAAAATACAATACCTTACTAAGGAAGTCTTTAGAGTTAACAGCTGCTGTCCATTGATTTTCCCATAGAATTTTGTAAGTACCTTTCTGTCAATGTAAATTGAGTTACGGGTAAAATTTATTTTCATTATTAACTGCCAATGCCACAGAGTCGTACATATGTCAATAGAGTTTTTACTACTCACCCTCAGCTTTAAAGCACCTTTATTTTTAATGTTCTGCTCTTATATGAAAACAATTTACAGAAAACATTCTAAGGTAATTATTGCAAAATAATTACATTTCCCTGTTGGTTTTGTATTCTTTAAACAGAGAAATGGAACTAAATATCACCTTGTTAAAATGTGCAAAAACAAATGCATCACATTGCAAGCAGGCACTCCCACACCTTTTGATGTTGCTCTGACCACAAAGTAACCAAAACGTGCATTTAAAACCAGTTATTTCCTCAGTGCTCTTATATTTGACATTGTTGGATGTCTGAGGCAACAGATTGACTTTTGGCTAAGAGAACAGACAGGAAGATGGATGTTTGCCAGTATTTGATTGTGCATTACTTTCTGGCGTTTACCTTTTTCAAAGTGGCAGGTAAATGTTATTTACTTGTCACAGAGTTTGATTAAAAAGTTCACGCTACATATTCATCCGTTTGTTTTTGAAATTTCTTTTCCAGTATGTGCTGAGGTGTCCATTATTGGAGGCAACGAAGTCAAAAAACTTCAACCCTGGATGGTGTCTATTCAGATGGACAGGGTCCATGTGTGTGGAGGAATCCTGATTCAAAACCAGTGGGTTTTAACTGCAGCACATTGCCAAAGGTAAGGCAACCACTTTGAGCATACAAATGAGCTTGTAAAAATCTACAACATACTGTAGGCTCATTGGAAATACGTGCCTTTGTATACATTTCTGCATAACTGAAAAACGTACCTATGTACGAATCACTGCAGTTTCCGGGAGAAATTAACACTTTTATTCCTTTTCACACAAAGTAAAATTTACATTTTGATTAATAAAGCCTAATTTTCACACACTTTAAATTTAACATCCTGCACGATTTGAAAACGAATACTTTTGAACATTGTCGTCACATATACAGCTTCATATGCATGAGTTTTCTAATTCAGCAGGTTTGCTCGGTAGTTCACACGATACAGCGTTCCACGCAGGTGATGAAGAGCTCCGATACGAACCCTGTGAAACTACGGTTTAACAAAACAGCTTAAATTCATGTAAAGAAGTTAAAATACGGCTGCATCAGCAAATGCGTTTTTTATAGTACTTTTCCATTTGTTAACACTATTAGGTATGTTTAGGGTTGGGTTTGGTGTGGGGGATATTTCCAACATGATAGAGCATTAAGTTAACCTTTAGCAACACCCCACAAATATAATTAACAAAAATACATACCTCAAGCAGTATAATAAAAATGCAGCAATACGTACTTGTATCAATGTAATAAAAATGTGCCATGATTATGGGGTTCCATCTGTGCCAAAAATGACTCAGTCAGACTTGTACTGTACATTTATCTTTGTCTACAGTCATTGCCTACACTTGTTTAGGTAAATCAGTATATGTTGATGTGTACATTGTGTGTTAATGTCGTCTTAATCTGTTGTCCTGTCATCTTTTTCTGTCATTTTACTGTGGTCCTTATTGTCATTTTGTTACTGTTGTCTCATTCTGTCATCCTCAAAGGGGTCATCGGATGCAAAACTCACTTTTACATGTTGTTTGAACATTAATGTGTGTTGGGCAGTTTGTGTACACAGCCACCCTACAATGATAAAAATACACCCAGTGGTATTTTTTTTAATCTTTAAAAGTAATATCCCCTTTTTAAAATCAGGTCATTCTTAGATTCTTGTCGTTGTGACGGCACACCGACAGAGGCCGGTACCACGATAGTTGACTGACATGAGCGCCTTACATTAGACCCGCCCTCACCGAGCTGAAACAGTCCGACTCCGATCGCCATTGTGTGACTCAGGTGCAGGAGAACACAAGAATGCCTCCAATTGAGTGATTGAGGTGTTCTGTTGTTGGATGTAGTAATGAACATAGCAGTAGTAATTTACTCCAGACATCTGAGCCGCTGAAGATGCAAAGGATAACGTTACTTTCGTTTTTAAAAAGGAAAGCACTGATCCCGATCTACATATGCGTCTATGTTCGTGTGAATTATTCCTGATGCAGCTTCTTCCACAACAGAAGTGAGTATAAGGGGTTTTTTATGCATCTTTGCAAACAGCCTTTCTTAATAATGTGCTTGTTAGCAAGTTTCGCCGTTAATCGTGGCTAAATGTGGCTAAAGTAAACATTACAGCTCATGATCCCACATCAGAGAAGGGCGGGGCGAGCAGAGCTCATTTGCATTTAATGGGACCATGCTATAAAATGAGTTGATGCTTTGCAGAGCTGATTTTGACAAGGTAAAAGGGTGTTTTTTACACTGCTATTGAGAATTTCTAACCAAAGTGTATTATAGACTTTTCATTACGACCCTAAAGAATCATATAAACTTTTGGAAAATGGGCAAAAACATTAAGTAGGGACGACAGAATAAGATGACAGTAAAGATGACAGAACAAAACGACAGTAAGGACGACAAAGAAAAAGACGAGAGGACGACAGATTAAGATGAAGTGAAAAAGACCACATACACATCAACATATACTGATTTACCTGAACAAGCAGGCAATGACTGTAGATAACGACAAATGTATGGTACAAAACAATTGACTTGTTTTTGGCACAAATGGAACCCCATAATGGTCATTTGAAACGTGCAAGATTGGGATCTCTGCAGAGCAAAAGTGGGCATTTCTTTGTGGGTGTTTAAAAAACTGCTGGGTGTTTCTAAATCATGCAGTGAAAATGATCCCCCTTACCTGACACACCCCTTAAACCTACCGTAACTATAACGTCAGCCAATCAGGTAGCATGGTCTAAAAAACGCCCCGAACTGGTAACTCCCGGTACTTTCCTGCAGAGACCTATATTTATAACATGCAGTAAGGTACGTAATTAAGGTGTTGCAGAAATGTATAGAGGCTTGACTTAGCTAAAGTTGCTCACTATAAAGTATCTGCACCTAAGCATAATTAAGTCAGTTTTCTTTTCAGACAGCCCATTAGATCTGTCACAGTTCTCATAGGATCTCTGTCTCTGAGTAAAGGCACTCAGCGTGTTGGCATCCTCAGTTACGAGTATCCTAAAATGTTCAATGTAAAGACTAAAGAAGACGACATCATGCTCATTAAGGTAAGGATGAATTGAATGCAGTTGTTGTTTAGACGTGGTGATTGCATGATTTTTTCACAGTATGCATTTGAGAATTGTATTTTCTTCTGCAGCTAAGCAAAAAAGTGAAAGCAAAACCTAAAATAATCCCTAAAAAGGAACAAGACATTCCACCTGGAACAAAATGTGTTGTGACAGGTTGGGGAATTACTAATTCTAACGTCCTAGAACCTTCTGATAAACTGCAAATGTTAGAGGTGACAGTGGTGGACAGGGACCTGTGCAACTGCTACTACAACAGAGATCCTGTGATCACCAAAAGCATGCTGTGTGCAGGAAGCAAGCAAGAAAAGAGAGGCATCTGTTGGGTATGTCATATTGTGGTCTTTCATTTATGGCTGGTTGCAGACTCTTTGAAATCATCCATTTACCTGTTTAAAGGAAGAAGTTCTTGTGTTCTTTTTTTCAGGGGGATTCCGGTGGACCTCTGGAATGTAAGAAAAACATAGTTGGAGTGGTATCAGGGTCTAAAGAATGCGGTAATCCCAAAAAACCAACTGTGTACACTTTTCTCTCCCAAAAACATATCCGCTGGATCAATACCATACTGAAAAAGCAATTCAACAGCACAACCTTTTAAGAAGCTAAATATTTCAAGCATGTAGACTGTACTTTAGTTTAGATTGCTAAAAAATATCCTCTTGGAATTAACATTAAATATGTATGTATTCACAAAGCAATACAGGATTATTTTTCACACATTTTTTAACAAGTAGTAAAGTTGTGTAAATGTATGTTATGGTTAAGCAAAGTTTGGAAGATGACCACTGGCTGGTGAAGCTTATGAAATGAAATCATATTCTTTTTTATGGTTTGTTTGCGAGCCGAAACAAAGTTCTATCCTCAATTTGATAGATGCCATTTTCAAAACTTCACTAGTTAATGGCTGAATTGCTTAATTAGTCATGTTTTCCATTCAATTTAACACATTTTACATTAACACCAAAGCACGTCAAGTAAACGCCTACTGGCTTATATACTATTCTTTGTATGCAAACACAGACACTTCCTGGAAATATTTCAAAGTGTCAAAAACAAGCAGAGACCTTAAACAGGACATTAAACAAACCCCATACAGAGTCGAGGACACTGGGCTTGAAAGTGCATCCGAAAATGTGTGCAACAGAAGATTTGTCATAGTTCATAAAGAAATTTACATCTAAAGCCTACATTTAGCTTCAGAGTGTAGATAATACAGAACAAACAGTGTTTTTGATGAAAAACAAGATGAAAATGGAATATAGTGAAAAATATAGAGCTAATTATTGCACTATAAAAAACCCTAATAAATCTAATGAGACAGTTTATGTAAAATAAAGCCTATACTGTTAAATGTACAGCTTTTGAAGTGAAAAAGATCAAGTCTTCTTGAAATGAAAATTAAAAACTATATGTTCCCCGCATTCTGTGAATCTGTGGATTTCATGTTATATTATATGTTAAAATAATGTTTATTGCATTTTTTTTAGCAACGTGTGTATGGTGGTGCTTTTTGTGTGAATGACCGTGTTTACCTTATAATAAACCATGAAAAATGTGGAAGCTGCTAAATCATATAGAGGACATAGCAGAAAAGTGCACAATATTTTGACAAAATAAAGTTAAGTGGTAAAGATACGTATGAGCAGTATTAATTAAGATATTCGCCTAACATTTCACCTACCTGACCGGAAATAAGAACAAACAGGAATGTTGATATTCTTGACAAATCCTGGTTCCGTTTGGTGAACCACAAACGCTTTTTGTTTCTCAGACTAGTCTATAGTACTATAATATGTTTTTCCCAGTCTGACTGATTAGTACAGCACAAAACATGACAACAATTGACCATTTTCAGCAGCAATAATCAGCAAAATATGCGAGTTTCGTTCAGTTCAGTGCATTTGTTTACATTAAGCGCCGCTAATATGGCCAATTGATGACGCGTCGTGAAAACACTATGACTCTTTTTTTTTTTTTTTTTGGCCAGAAGCAACAGTTTAAAGTTTAACACCTTAATGGTGGAATTGTTTCTTACAAACATGCAGCTTTTCACTTAACAAAAACTACCACTGTCCTACTTGTAGATTACTTTATCAGATGTAGGCTAAACTAATTTTGACCAACTGAGGGCACCATTCACCGCAGAGAATCCATCGGTGAGTAAGTGATGTAATGCTAAATTTCTCCAAATGTGTTTTGATGATAAAACAAACTCATCTACATCTTGGATAACCAGAATCTTCAGCACAATTTAATCTAAAGTCATTTTTCTTAAGTAAATGTTTTTTTTTTATGAAAGAATGTTTAGATATTTGTACTGGAAAACAAAATATTAAGCAAGAAATCAGTTTTGCAGCATAAAAAAATGTCTAATAAATGTGCTAAATAATTGGCTTCTTAAACCCTGTTGAGTTAAATTTTTTTATTGAGTTTAAGTTTTATTATAACAAGTGAAAACTGAATGTCTCTGATTCACATCAGACTCTTCCTGGTGAGGTTTCCTCATTCATTGCACACATCTTATGCATAAATGTTGTGTTAACAGTCACTTAAATGCAGTCTTTGGTTTATGTACTGATGATGTACTGATGGCTCTGTTGGTTTAGTCCTCAGCAAATTTGCGACCGCTATTGTGAGGAAGCCCCTTGCTGAAAAAGTCGGATCGGAGGAGGCGGTAGAAATAGATGAGAATCATAATATTCATGAGCATCATGGTTGTCAGGAAGTAAAAGGCATGATTCAAAGATGAGTAATGGTGGATGAGGTACCAGGTGAGGTAAAACTGTGCTCCAAGCCGAAAGGTCACATAGGTCAACACATTCAACAGTTTGTTAACACTATAGATGTAAGAGTTTGGGGCCACCTTAGCCAGTTTGAGCAATAAACGTGTGTGTAGGAACACACTGTTCACTTCCACAAATAAAGCCACCACTGCACCTGCCACATACTGATGAGTAAACACAGCATACAGGAAACACCAGATCACCTACAGGAAAAAATAACACATATTTATAGTTAAAAACAACTAACTAATAGATACTATCTTTCTGGGCCTTTAACAGTTGCGTTGCTGTCTAGTATAGTGGGAATGATGTGCAATCGATCACTGTAGCAGTGCACACAGCCCTCTTCACAATTACGCTTGAGCCCACTCTAATCTACATGTTCAAAATCAACAACTTTATTGCTCAAGAACTTTGTCCTGAATCTCAAGATTTTCACTGGGAACAGGCTGTGTCATTATCCTGGTCTGACTAATAGACTTCTTATGGCTTTACCTAGCATTTTAAAAACATTTGTCAGGGCCTTGTGAGATAACCTGTGTATTGACTTACCATAACATGGTGAAGTAAAAACTCCCAGGAAGCTTTTGCATACCCACTAAAGATAATGTCACCAGCGTCCTGAATGAAGTAGCCTGTTGAAGGAGATCAAGGTGTCATTGTTTAATACAGTTTCTATAGAGAATACTCTCAGATGAATCGCTAAAATAATATTTTGATTAATAACTGTACAGTATATGATTTTATACAATAATCCCTTTTCCAAAGGGGTATTTTTAAGAATTTAGTTGACTGATGACAATTAAAGGCTAAATATGTACGTTTTCGCCGCTAGAGGGCGCAAATTCAAAACAAACAAACAACAAGACAAAGGTGTAGTTTGATGATGCTGTGATTGAGTGTGGAATCATGGGACTTGTTGTCTTCATCCCCACAGCCGTTGCAATTCATTAAGAATCGGGCAGAAATCATGTCCACGGATGAGCTAATGTATTTAAGACTTATTAAGGTCACTGTAGTATGAAGCAGGGTGGAAGTGAAACTAGGACACTGGAGCGATTGCTTTATTAGCGATTGCTAATAAAGGACGAGTGCAATACACGACACGAAAACAGCGAAGCCTTTATTATGCCACAGTCCAGTGTTTCCGCTTCTTCCGGTCATGTGTATGTAGGAAAAAGCAGCGCTGTTTTATCATACTAGATTCTTTTGAGTGTGTGGAAAGTTCTGTTATGATGCTGCTTCGTCATCTGTCTAAATGCATAACATATTAAAGTGTCTTTTTCTAAAAGGGTTTCCATGTTTTCTACAAAATAATTGAGGGTGTATGACATCATTGGCAGGCGACGCAATGACATGGTCTGTTACATTAGTTAAAATTTCTTATTTCCCTGGATTTAAACATTTTTCAAATCATTTTGGATAATGTAAGTACACAAGTCAGCTAAACATATAAGACTGTTCTAGTGGTTTTTGGATATTTTAATCAAAAAATCTCACATATTGTGCTTTTAAGCTTTACAATCACATTTTAAAGGTGAAATATGTTATATTAACAGCTAGCGGTTGAAATGAGTACTGCAGTCCAAATTCAAAATATTGTTTTTCCGGCACACAAGAGGAATGAGCGCCATTGGCCCTTCACAAACAGCTTGACTGACAGGCGATCTGACCGATCATAATGCCGAATCCTCCATTTTGTCTGACAAACCCACCAGACAGGAGAGTAGATTTTCGGTGACACCTGGCAACCCTGCTTTCACGTGCCGCTGGAGTTATGAATGCCACAAATGGCACTGTTTGTCGAACATAGCAACAGTAACTAAGGGTTGCGGGTCAATTGACTCTTCGGAAAGACCTGTCCCCCTTAGTTACTGTTGCTACGTCTGACATGGCACTCTCATACTACACATCATGTTCTCATGCAGTGAAAAATACATGCCGAAGCAAAGAGGACACTACTGACAATGCACCGACAGATAAGACAGAGCAGGTTACTTTTAGTATGAAAAAGTCTCAGCTTTAAAATTTTGTAATTCTTAAAAGAAATTCGAACAATCAAGCAGCATGTGAAAGCATGCACGGTACATTTTCAAAGTAGAATAACTGGCTGTAGGATTGTTTTTGTTAGCATGTTTCCTAAATATCTGCAAACATTGTTTTTTATTGCTTTACAATCACATTTTAAAGGTGCAGTATGTAATATTGACAGCTAACGGTTGAAATGGGTACTGCAGTCCGAATTCAATATATTATTTTTCCTGCCCCATCCTCCTTAGACTCGACGCTCATGCTGGTTGATAGATTGAGGACACACAAAAAGAACAAGCGCAATTGACTCTTCGCAAACAGCTTGATTGACAGGGGATCTGAGCAATCAGGATCCCGAATCCGCCATTTTGTCCGACAAACAAATCAGACAGGAGAGTAGATTAACTTAGGTGGACTTAAACTTGAACAATTGTGCGTATTGACGTCTTTCCACCGTTAAAATAAAATACGTTCTTGTGTTCATTCATTTTTCTTTCATGATTTAAGTAAAAAAGAAAAGACGATCAATTCACATGTCGATTAATCAATCACAACACATTGAAGAGCCACAAAACGGTATTTAATTGAAAATTAATTACAACATTTTAAAGCTTAGACCTTGTTTCATACCAGAACTAACCTGCTCTGGTCTTGTCTGTCAGCATGTTGTCAGTTTGCTCTTTGCTCCACAATGTATTTTTCACTGCATGAGAACATGATGTGTAGTGTGAGAGCAGCATTGTTTGTCAGACATAGCAACAGTAACTAAGTAGGGTGGGTTTTTGCGAAGAGACCCTTGGCAAAAACCTACCCTCCTTAGTTACTGTTGATACACGCATCATATTCTCATGCAGCGAAAAATACATCGCGGAGCAAAGAGGTTCTCCTGGTAAAATTATCATTTTAGGAGAAAAAAATATCACGTTATTTGGGATCGCTTAAAGCCAGACATGGAAAACCTGTAGCCCGATTCCTTTGGAAAACCACATGAAAGCACAAAGTTAAAGCCCGAAATAAACATGAATGAACATCATAAGGTATTTTATTTCAACCACAGAACAACGTCAATACACACCTTTTTTTCTTTCAAGTTTAAATCCACCATAGTTAATCTATTCTGCAGTCTGCTTTGCTTGTCGGACAAAATGCCGGATTTGGCGTTATGATTGGTTGGATCGCCTGGCAAGCTCCCTGCGAAGGTCCATTTAACAATGGAAGGTGTCGAGCCATATACACTATTAGTTGATTTATCTGTATTTTAATATTCCTCTGGTCATAAAACATTTTAGATGGATGCCAAAGCTTTTTAGGTTGGGTAGAATCTGCAATCTGACTTGTTTCTGAGTTTGTTTGATGGGTTCCATGGCTGCTTTGATTTCCACCAAGTGGCAACCCAGGGTGTCAAAATACTATTGGTTAAACTGGCAGTAGGTGGAATTAAACAGACCAAAACAAAAACAGACATTCCAATATGGAATGCAAATTTTTACGGCCCTGTTTACACTAGTGCATTTTCGTTTTAAAATGGCGTTTCAAAATGAAAACAAATCTTGTCTGCACTGCATTTCAGAAACGATCTCCATATACACTAGGGGTTGAACGACTTCAGATTTTTTTAAGTCGACATTTATGTGATAAAAGTCAAGTCGACGTCGACTAGTCGCTTATGACGTAATTATTAAACAAATAGCATTAGCCTACCTAAACCTTGAGCTGAGACTGGAACACCTTGTGCACAGCTATGGCATATGACACAGCGCTGCCTAAATGGCTATTGCTCTTACAATACTTTGCTTTTATCAGTTATTTTGCCTTTGGGTCGTTATATTTCTCACAGATTTCTGCTCGTTCTAAATCAGATACAGATAAAGTAGCACTGTAAAGATTACATTTATATAAAGTCATTAGAGAGCGATTGCGTGTGTGAATTAATTCTACCTTGCAGCGTCTCTACTAGCCTAATAATAAAGCTGTGGGTTTTAATTACTAAGAAATATATGCTAGAAGTTTTCAGTTCCTAAGCTATATTACGGAGAAATAATAAAACAGTGTTGACAATTCATTTTCGCACCGCGCTTTTGAATGATTGCGTGCGCGGCTGCGCGCGATTTGCACGTGATGTACGAGCTACTGTCTGTCTGTAGCCTATGTGTGTGCGTTACAACGCAGTGCATTAGATTAGAATGGCAATTACAATAAGCTGTTTAAAACGTGCATTCTCCTGTTCAGTTTTAAGTATTAAGATAGTATAATCACACGTCTTGTGGAGCGCTTTCGGAGTATGCTTTATCTATAATTCTAGCTCTTTTTTTTTTAAAACAGAGAGTACTTCAAAGACTTCTTATCCTGTTGCGCCCTCTATAGGACCAGCGACTAGTCGACGCTAAGCTTAAAGCGTCATGGCAGAGCATTAAAGTTGACTAGTCGACTAGTCGGTGCAACCCCTAGTATACACTACACAACCGAAAACTCATGTCACATAACCATTGTGGCGGGAGGAGCAAACGACAGACACAGTGGGTGTGGCGTCAGGCCTCGGAGAGGCTTTTATTAAACAGAAAATGAAAGAAACGTGTCCAAATAAAAAGGGATCTGGTGTCCTCGAGTGCTGGGGTTCCGTGAAGGAGGGGCAGTGTTCAAATGGGAAGGGTCCAGGCAAGGGGCGGAGTCCGGCGGCCGCACATCTCCTGCGGCTTCGTCCCTTTCGAGCTTTCACGGCGCTTCCAACGGGGAATCTACGGCCCGGCATCCTGGCCCGTCGGCCGTCACGGGTGCAGTCTTCAGCCGGACCGCGGGTCCGGCGGCTCGTCCTTCTGGCGGCGCTGGCTTCCCTCTTCACCCCTTCCTGGACCCGCGAGGACACCAGCGTGCATGCACGGGGGAGAGACCGGTCTCCTGAGGAGAGGCGCGCTCGGCATTTAAACAGCGGCGGTGATGAGGCTTCATTCCATTCAGGTGCTCCTCATCACACGCCGCCAGCCCGAGACGATTCCGCGCCCCTCCTCTCCCATTCACACCCACTCCCGTCGGGAGCCTGGAGAAGGGCGGCGAATAAGGGACGGGGTGGTGATGATAATTAGGGGGGAGGCAGCTGACTCGTCACACCATTCAGGAGGATGTCTTGCCGTAATAAATTTAACTGTTTTCCATGGGGTGTAAAAATACTGTAATTTCTTTTTTTTACCTTGCAATTTAACGGTTACTTTTTTAAAAAAGCCTCAGAAAAGAGACGAAACAAATGCGCATGATGTTATTGTTTACACGGCCGTAAAGGATACGCAGAGCAATGTGGGCAGCCACACCATTGTTTTCAAAAGTCTCAATTTTGGTCCATTTATACCAAAACACAACCCTGGAATTTTCAAACTAAAATGGGGTCTGCAGTGTTTTCGAAAGTAGTATAAACGACAGGTGTAACCTTAGCAAAAGTTACACGTTTTTTAAAATGCAAATGCCTTAGGCTGTTAACACTAGTGTGTTTTTGTTTTAAAACAAAATGAGTTGCGTTTCAGTGTAAACAGAGACTTCAGTGTAAAACAAAGACTTTTGAAAACGATGGTGTGGCTGCCCACATTCGCTCTGCGTATCCTTTACGACCGTGTAAACCGTAACATCATGCTCATTTGTTGCGTCTCATTTCAGAGACTCATTTAAGAAAAGTAGCCGTTAAATTGAAAGTAAAAAAAAAAATTACAGTAGGCTATTTTTACACCCCAAGGAACAACAGTGAATTTTATTGCGGTTATCTCTCTTAAAGGATTAGTTTAATCCAAAAATTTTAATTAGCCTATAATTTACTCACCCTCCAGGCATCCTAGGTGGATATGACTTCCTTCTTTCAGACGAATCCAATCAGAGTTACATTAGAAAATTATCCTGCCATTTCCAAGCTTTAGAGTTGCATAGAGGTGTTTTTCTTCATCAGTCCAAAACAAGTCCAATAAAGTGCATCCATCCATAATAAAAAGTGCCTCACATGGCTCCAGGGGGGTTAATAAAGGTCTGTTGTAGTGAATCGATGCGTTTTTGTAAAAAAAAATATCCACATTTAAAATGTAATAATCACTTTAATCTAGCTTGCACCAACTGGTTTTACACAGAAGCCGTTCCAGGCAGATGATGTAGGACGTTGGCGTTGCACATGCACCGGTGAGCCTCGCACAAACCAATGTTTGTTTACAGGAGCAAAGAAAGCAAAGTTTCCTTACTTTAGCAAAAGAAACCAGTCTCCTCTTAGCTTATATCGAAGTCCTCCAACATTTTTCTTAACAGATCTTCATTTTGTACCTCTAATTCGTGGCTGTTGTTTTGTTTCGATCTCTCCACTGCTGAGCTGCTTCCGTGTACAACAGTGAGTGCAAGCTAGATTAAAGTGATTATTACGTTTTAAATATGGATATTTTTCGTACAAAAATGCATTGATTCACTACAGGAGGCCTTTAATCAGCCCCCGGAGCCGTGTGAGGCACTTTTTATTATGGATAGATGCACTTTATTGGACTTGTTTTGGACTGATGAAGAGAAACACTCGCCCATGCAATTCTAAAGCTTGGAAATGCCAGGATAATTTTTAATATAACTTCGATTGGATTCGTCTGAAAGGAGAAAGTCATATACACCTAGGATGCATGGATAGTGAGTAAATTATGGGTTAATTTAAATTTTTGGGTAAACTAACCCTTTAAGAGAAGTAACCGCAAATAAAATTGACTGTTGTTCCTTGGGGTTTAAAAATACTGTCATTTCTTTTTTTTACTCTTAATTTAACAGTTACTTTTCTTACACCTAGGATGCCTGGAGGGTGAGTAATTTATGGGATAATTAATTTTTGGGTGAACTAACCCTTTAAATTAAAACATTCTCTGTTGTGCAGATGGAGATTGTTTCTGAAATGCAATGAAAACATCAGTGTAGACAAGGATTGTTTTCATTTTAAAACGTTGTTTTACACCAAAAACGCAATAGTGTAAAAAGAGCCTAAAGCAGAATGAATGTCTGTAGGATTGTTTTTCAAAAAACAAGTATGTTAACATGTTTCCTAAATATCTGCAAACATATTATGCTGCTGTTTTTACTGTATTTTTGATCAGATAAATGCTGCCTTGGTGAACATGTAAATGTAAAAGGAAGGTATGATAACTTATATTAGATATCTCCAGCTTTAACTATTTAAAGACCATGAAAGAAATAGCTTTAAGATGTTAATTCTTCTCTACAACAAAACAGCTTAAACTCTTATCAGGAGAGCAGGGTTACACAGAGGCACGACAGGGGGTTCTAGACGGTTGAACGTGCAGGAGAGCATGAGCATCAGATAAATAAGATATTAGTCACAGAATTTGCACACTTCCTACTTGTGTCAAGAGTCA
>NC_133379.1:20329327-20496728 GCF_049309525.1 Garra rufa | reverse complement strand
AGTTCTTTAAACATTTCCAAGGTTGCTTAAAGTTCATTTAAGCAAAAATAATATATCTGCGTCATCGCCATACTCAGCAGCAGCCAATCCAAATTACTGCATCATAGTACAACAGCCTTCAGCAGAGGAAATCTGAAGATTTTACTAAACTGTATATTCTGCAAATGAGATCTGAAACTATCTCAGCTGATGATGAAGACTCTGGGCCCTTCCTCTCTCATTGGCGGCAGGGTCTCTATGTTCTCTATGAGGATGTGCTTGTCCTCCCTCTTTGACGGGCTCTCTGCCTGACAAAGGTTGCTTCTTAGATCTTCAAAAGTCACGTTCAAGTCTTTGAAGAGATGTAACATGCTCACCCCAATCACAATCACCAAGAAGCCCCCGATGGTGCCCACCACATCCACTCCTGACATGGCTCCCCATTCTTTAAAGAGAATCACGGAGGTGCTTAGGACCACGGTGGTGAAGAAGACGTAGTAGATGGGGTACACCAAGAGCGTATTGAAGGTGTCCAGCGACTTGTTGAGATAGTTGACCTGGATTATAACGGATCCAATTAGGGTCAGCAAAAGAACCCAGGTGAGAGGATGACGGACCACTGAGAGGTCGGAGAACATGGTGCGGATTGCAATGCCGAGACCCTTGACAGAGGAAACGGTGAATGCACCGAGCAGAGAGCAGATGCTGATGTAGACCAATATGTTGGTTTGACCAAAGCGAGGAGAGGCGTAGATGATAAGGACTGTACAAGTGACCAGCAAAATGCTGGCAAACACCAGAAAACCTTTAGGAGGTAGAGAAAAAGCTGTTGTTATCCATTACAACATGTTTTCGGTTCTATAACTAAAGGTATTGTAACACTAACCAGGATCTAGCAGTTTCTCCGTCATTTCTGTAAGCGTGGTCACCTCTTCCTCTTCAGGTGCATGTATAACCATTATAGTGCTTCCGAGTATGCTGAGCATGCAGCCAAGTTTTCCTAGCAGATTCATTGTTTCTCCAAACAAGTGGGAGGACAGTACTGCACTGAGAAGAGTAAATAAACATTAACATTAGTACCTTTCCATTTAGTTCTAATGAAAACACTGGAAGAAACAACAAAAAGCCATAAATATCAACGCACTTGTATTGAGAAACGGACTAAATCTATGATCTCATGACTTCAGCAGATAAGGGTGAATAAGTGCATGAGCTATTCTTGGTATATGTTTATAATAATCATATCACGATGAATTGACTGTTTGTTATTGAAATGATCAATTGACGTGTTCTTTGAACATAAAATGAAATTTAAAATGACATTTTCCAAAAAATAATTTGGGCCTCTGTTGAGACTATATTAACCCTTAAATGGTTTTGTTTGCTGGGGGAGACATTTTGGCAGGGGGAAAAAGAAGTTTTAAAGTTATTTTTTAAATAAATTAATACTTTTATTCAGCAAGGATGCATTAAATTAATCAAAAGTGAGAGTAAAGACTTTTATAACGTTCAAAAGATTTCGATTTCAAATAAATGCAGTTCTTTTGAACCTTCTATTCATCGAAGAATCCAGAAAAAAATGATAGTTTTAGCAAAAAAATATTGGAGGATTAGTTCACTCCTGAATTAAAATTTCCTGATAATTTATTCACCAACATGTCATCCAAAATGTTCAAGTCTTTCTTTCTTCAGTCGTAAAGAAATTAAGGTTTTTGAGGAAAACATTCCAGGTTTTTTCTCTATATAGTGGACTTCAATAGGGATTAACAGGTTGAAGGTCCAAATTGTAGTTTTAATGCAGCTTCAAAGGACTCTACACAATCCAAGCCAAGGAATAAGGGTCTTATCTGAAACAATCGGTCATTTTCTAAAAATAAAGGTAAAACTTTAGAATAGGTAACACCTATTAACTATTAACTACGACTTACTAGCATGCATATTACTAGAATATTGGCCATTTATTAGTACTAATTAAGCACATATTAATGCCTTATTCTACATCCCTAATCCTACCCAATACCTAAACCTAACCACTACTTTACTAACTATTAATAAGCAGCAAATTAGGAATTTTTTTGAGGGAAAAGTCGTAGTTAATAGTTAATAGGTGTTACCTATTCTAAAGTGTGACCAAAATTAATAAATAAAAATATATATGTATATGGGCCATTCTACAAACTTGGTGCAAACTGCTGTCCCCACAACCAAAAAACACATTTAAAAAGCATTTAAGTATTCAAATCTTATATGTTTACTAAGGAGGTGGCTGTCCCAAATCCTAACCCCTAAATATAAACTTATAAAAATGAAATTGAAATCATTTTTGTAATTTTTTTTTCTATTGTTTTTAAACGTATCTTTTTGATTCTTTTTAAAAAGTGAACTTAAATAAGTACATATACACACATACATACATATATATATATATATATATATATATATATATATATATATATATATATATGTGTGTGTGTGTGTGTGTGTGTGTGTATGTGTATGTGTGTACAGCTGTTCAAAACTGCTTACTAACCATGTCCTGGTTAGCATCTTTGAGCTAGCTTCAAAAGCATCTAAAATTTAGTGGAGTTTCGGTAGTGACAAAAGGGAACACATATTCCTTTATTTAGGGGAAATAAACAACATTTTAGTACAGTTATGTAAATTTTTGGTATTATAGTATGTTTTAGTATGCAAGTTAAAATTCTGTGATGTGGTTACTACCAAAGCATTACTGTAACTGACGAAAATGTGCTGTCAATACCAAAACATGGAATATTTTGTCAAAAATAAAGTATACTGAATTATCAACTAAGATGTTATGATAGTTTGTGGTGCAATGCATATTCAGACTAATGAATCCTCAACTTTGAAATGAATATGATTAACTTTTTGACTTTTACAAAGAAAAAATAGATTAAAAATACAACAAATCTCAGAAATTACACTTGAAATATTGTTCAAAATGTAATTGTTATTAATTTACCTCTTTTTTTTATAAAATAGCAAAAAAATATATACATGTTCACAATGTAGATGGTGAATATAACCCTTCTAATTAAATTATTACTACTGTGTATAGTGACAAATTAGGGGAGAGGACAAATATTCCAAAACTTCCTGAAAATACTATATGATTACTACTAGAAATGTGTACATTATTACTTGAATATTATACAATTTGCATACATCAATCATTTTCCTAGATAAGACCCTTATTCCTTGGCTGGGATTGTGTAGAGTCCTTTGAAGCTGCATTGAAACTACAATTTGGACCTTTAACCCACTGATCCCCATTGAAGTTCACTACATGGACAAAAATATTCTTCTTAACATCTGAATCCCACAAGTCTGAGTACAGCACTGTACAGCATGCTGTAGCATTATTTGGAATCTTATCTTGGCCCGATAACTCAAATGTCAAATGTGCTTTAACTACGTAAAACGTATTGCAATTCCGGATGTTTAACATCACAGTCATAAATATTTCAAAATATGCTAGTCCTCTCGCTCACATGCTTGTGAAGTTTACACAGCATTGTGTGGAGCAAACGAGCAAACGTTGGTGAGGGTAAATAAGGGTGGTGCCGTTACCTGATAAGAACACTGAGAGCTCCTAAAGGGGTCACCACTGTGGCTGGAGCAAACATGTACGCAGTGAAATTTGCCGCTTCACCTCCACCCACTGTAAAAAAATACAGGATGTTATCCAAGTCTGTCAGAGTCAACGAAAGATGATTGACAGATTGCACTTACTTGTTAAAAGGCCTCCCCACCACAGCCAGTCCTTCAGGTAGCCATGACCTCCCTCAGCTAAACAAGCAAGCATTTTGACATTTTCAGTTTGTTAAAAAACACAAAACAGAGTCTGCTGATGATTCAAACAAAGAAGGAACCAGTTTCAACTCATTTCACAATTGTTAATCACTCAAGTAAAATAAGTGGCATTTAATCCAATTACCTTCAGGAACAAAACCAGTCACTCAACATACTTAATATTAAAGTGTAAACATTATATAAGGTTTATTACATCAGAATTTGATGGTACATTTGAAGTCTTTGTATTATGTAAATACTGATGTAAATCACCTTACCTGCTCTCGTCTCTCCAGTACTGGCCAAACGCAGCAACGCCTTTTTCTTCAGGATAATGCTTCCTCCTATTAGGAAAGCTGAAAGCACCGCCAGCGTCAGGCCCGTCCAGAAATTGTAGTTGCTCCATTTGTTGATGGTTAGAGCTGCTGTGTTGACTGTAGCGTTTATATTGGAGTTGTCTACACCTAAAGACGTGTTGCCAACACCCGTGTCAAACACACAAATAGAGGCGGACGTGGGACAGAAGATTCGTATTACTGAACCTGATCACAAGAAAAAAAAGAGGAACAACATGTTACAACAATAGGTTAAATTGCAAAGAGTTTTTGTTGTTTAAAACTAAAAATGCCATCTAGAAATGTACACATAATGACATGAAACAGCTAAATCAACATTGCTTAAACAGCATTTCATCACTGACAGATTGGCAAAAAAGGGCAATGAACTTATCACTGCAGGCTGTCATTTTATTACTTTGTATTCAACATTTTAATATATATACTTGTTATTCAAATGATTTACATTTTAGTAGATTGAAAAATAGACTTATAAAAGATATGACAACAGCTACACAACTTGGTACATAAATTAATTTGAATAATATCAACTTTCACGACCATTATCTAATTTCTAAAGCACCTATGTTTATAAATCACATTTTAAAGACAGTTTACATAGTGTTTTAAAGGGAACAATGGAACCAAAGGTACAGGCATAAACAATCTGTCACTGACTGAAAGACTGACATCATACAATGAGTGTTTGTCCTTTAAACAAATATGTTAGCATATGTTAATAAACATTATGTCATTCATATACTCTCCAAATGAGAACACACTGAACTACTATAATGTGCAACTATTACAAATAGCATATGTTATTTAAATCTTAAGTCTCAAGCAGTTTTCACATTACATCCACAAAAAACACTAACACGTAATGAAATCATATTGTAATTTAAGTTATAGGCTTCTACTGACAATAGTCGCTAAAAAAAACAACAACAACAAACTTACCATTGATGCATGAATCGGACGGCAGGTGTATGTCTTTCATTGTTTCACCCACTATTTAAACGAAGGGTTAGAATTACCGAAATAAAGCCATTTAAAAACGAAACATATTGTACGAGAATAAACTACGAGGTAAACATGTCTTTTAATTTGAATATGCCAGGCACCATCCGCGCCCGCGTAACTTCACAGCCCTAATGAACCACAGCAGAGGAAGATACGATACCTGAGTTGCGCGCGCACGTAAAAACGGCCACGAGCAAAGCAGGTATCTACTGCCACGCCCGAGCAGCGCCTAGTTGACACAGGCACGAGCCGCAGTTGCCAATAGAGATACACAGTAATGGCCTTCCTCGTAATACAATAAGCAGAACTCAAACACGGGTAAAACTTCCTATTTAAACATGACATTTCGATTGAGGGGGGAGGACGTGGTGTTACTGTGACAAGCTGGCTTTAAAACTACGTTTTAGGCCTATTGTAGGACACATGCTATATATTAAATTGAAACATAGATCCATAGATAAATAGCCCATTATATTTGATAAAATATCAATTTTATATTTCTCGGAACAGCAGATACCTGATACTGCTGTGGCTGACATAAGTTTCTCCAGAAAGCTGGAGAACCAGTTTGGCTTATAACGGGTTTGTGCAGAGATGAATAAGAAAGGCTTGCTTATATTGGCTGTAAAGTGTTTGTATATTAAAATAGGCAGTTTAGCAGGCTTACTATTTTGATTACTGCATGGGCTTATGCTCATTAAACTTTAATCTCCCTCAGTGATATCTGATATGTTGTTGTTTGTTGTTTTGCAGCTACTGTATGTTCTCCATTTCATTTGGAGAAGGATCATGATGTGCTTGATCGATTCTTTTATGAGAAAGGAGAACTTTGAGACACATTAGTTGTTGTATATGCAAATCACTTTGAACATTTTTTGTCACCATAACATTTTAATAACCTGACCTGTTGGAACAAGATTTGTAAGCAGTTATTCTGTTGCGCTCGGGTGTGTCAAAATCAGTTTTTAAATAGAGCACCTGGGGCCATCGCAGACTGCCTGGAGACTGGTAACCTAGAGCAAGTGTGCTCACATAAGACTCCCTTGACAATGGCTACATCACAAGCTCCACTGAATTTCATGAAGAGATTACAGTGTAAATGCAGGGTTAAACATTAGGTTATATGTATCTTGCGGACGTAAA
This sequence comes from Garra rufa, assembly GCF_049309525.1. Lineage (NCBI taxonomy): Eukaryota > Metazoa > Chordata > Actinopteri > Cypriniformes > Cyprinidae > Garra > Garra rufa. Next base: position 20,490,435 of record NC_133379.1, on the reverse strand, counting down.
ATAAAATAAAATAAATAAATAAAATTATATATTCAATAAATAAAATATATATAGACTGCCGTTCAATGTTCCATTTATTTGATCAAAAATACAGAATAAGTATGAAATATTATTGCAATTTACAATAACAGTTTTCAATTTTAATATACTTTAAAATATAATTTATTTCTGTGATGCAAAGCTGAATTTTCATCAGCTATTACTCCAGTCTTCAGTGTCACATAACCCCTCAGAAATACAAAATAGAAATCTTTTCTAACAATATAAGTCTTTACTATTAATTTAACACATCCTTGCTGAATAAAAGTATTAATTTCTTAATTTAATTTCTCAAAAATACAGAAAAAAGTAATATTGTGAAATAATTACAGTTTTAAATAATGGTTTTCTATATTAATATATTTTAAAATAGAATTTATTCCTGTGATGCAAGCTGAATTTTTATCAGCCATTACTTCAGTTTTCAGTGTCACATAGTTCTTCAAAAATCATTCTAATATGCTGATTTATTACTTTTATTACCAATGTTGGAAACAGTTGTGCTGCTTAATATTTTTTTTTGAACCAGTCATTCTCTTTTCAGAATTCCTGATGAATAAAAGGTTAAAAAGAACAGCATTTATTCACAATATAAATCTTTTCTAACAATAGAAGTCTGTGCTATCACTTTTTATTAATTTAACACATCCTTGGTGAAAGTGTAAAGTATTATCTTTCAAAAAAGAAAAAATAAATTTACTGACCCCAAACTTTTAGATGGTAATTTATATTGTTACAAAAGATTTCTCTTTTAAATAAATACTTTTCTATTCAACTTTTTATTTGTTAAAGAATCCTGGAAAAATATATCACAGGTTCCAACAAAATATTAAGCAGCACAAAAGTTTCCAGCATTGATAATAAATCAGCATATTAGAATGATTTCTGAAGGATCATGTGACACTGAAGACATGAATAATGATGCTGAAAATGTAGCTTTGTATCACAGGAATAAATTACATTTTAAAATACATTCACATACGAAACAGTTATTTTAAATTAAAATAATATTTCACAATATTCGTTTTTTTTTTTCTGTATTTTTAATCAAATAAACCTTGATGAGCAGAAAAGTCTTCTTTAAAAAGCATTAAAATCTTACTGATCCCAAACGTTTGAGCAGCAGAATATACATTTTATTGAAATAATTTCAAATTATTTGAAATGAGATACAGGAATGAATATATAGACTACATCAGGGATCCTCAAATCTTACCCTGGAGGTCCAATGCACTGCAGAGTTTAGCTCTAACCCTAATTAAACACACCTGAGAATGCTAATCAAGGTCTTCAGGATCATTAGAGAATCACAGGTAGGTGAGTTTGATCAGGGTTGGAGCTAAACTCTGCAGCACATTGGACCTCCAGGGTAAGATTTGAGGAACCCTGGACTACATGAATACTGCAGTTGTCAAATAAAATAAAATAAAAGTTGCCCCGTTACAAAAATAAATAAATAAATATGACCCAGGACCACAAAAAAGGGTCAGATTTATATATAATCTGAAAGCTGAATAAATAAGCTTTCCATTGATGTATGGTTTGTTAAAATAGGACGATTTTTGAGATACAACCATTTAAAAATCTGGAATCTGCGGGTGCAAAAAATCTAAATATTGAAAAAAAAAAAAATCGCCTTTAAAGTTGTCCAAATTAAGTCCTTAGCAATGCGTATTACTAATCAAAAAGTATGTTTTGATTTATTTATATTAGGAAATTTACAAAATATATTCATGGAACATGATCTTTATTTAAATACTTACTTAATATAAAAGAAAAATCGATAATTTTGACCCATACAATGTACTTTTGGCTATTACTACAGATATACCTGTGCTACTTATGACTGGTCTTGTGGCCCAGGGTCACAAATAAGTGAAATAAATAAATAAATAAATAAATAAATGAGTACCTCAAAAGACTACACAATACGGAATAATTCTACAAATGGCCAGTTGATGTCACTGCAGGCTAATGAACAGAAAAGCTTCAACACGGCTGTTCAACTGTCGCCGAAAAGAAAATCACCTGAAGTCAAACCAGGTGATAAAGTTGGCTTATTTTTCAGAGATTTCCTTCAAACGATCCATTTTAAAGGTCACAGAGTAAAATAGGACTTTTGTTTTGTTCTGCCGGTCCATCTAAACAAAATCTCCAATGTGATTATATGGATAAAAGAAGACATTATACATTCATTAGAATCCAGACAGGGCTAAAGAGGGTCAAATAAACAACGTTCACCTTGTTAGAGTTAAAAGGGCCAACACAGTTCAGTTTCATTCTGCACTTGTAGATTCAATCAAATCAATACTACAAATAACAGATGCGTCATGTGTCATAAAGTTGTCCGTGTCATACCTTTCCCATCCTGCCCATCTATTCATACTCATGCAAATGTCAGATTAGCCAACTGAAAGACAGATGAGAATGGAAAAAAAACATGTCACTCATAGCAATACACTGCTTTAATTTGCCTGCGCATGTTCTACTTTAAAGATGGCTTTTGTTCAGTGTGTGCGTTGCACTAATTACCATGATCATTCAAAACGGAGCACTACTCTTGCTTGCAGCCTCCCACACAAGCTCTGAAAAACAATTCATACAGCCACACAGAGAGATGATGTTGGTTCCCCAGCACAGCTACACTTTTATAGGACAGACAGGTAGTAAACATCATTTCAATAACAGAACAGCGCGGGATGAGGTTATTATTAGCAGGTCAGATGCCAATGTCAATCAGCACGAATTAACATCATTAATGACAAGGGCACTAGCCAAATTATGGTCATTATGATTGTCACAGATATCAGACCTCAGCATGTGTGTCATCCATTGAAGGTGTTATGTGAATTGCATACAGCAGTGTTAGATGTTATAATTAAGTCTTTCTCTTTAAAGGCAATGCATCCAGAGTGATTATTAGCAAACACGCAGGACGCTTTGATATTAGCATTCACGTTTTTATTTCCACTTAGCTCGCAATAAAACAATTCAAAGGCAATCTGGCTTGTTTGAATATGAAAGCGGGAGAAGTAAATTATGAAAAACAGCTTACGGACAAAAGTTGATAACAATGAGGCTCTTTCTCAAGTTAAGGCATGGAAGTGCTAGGGTTGGCATGGCAACTGTTTTAGGATAACTGAAAAAGAAATGGGTATTGGGAGTTTTTTTGCTTACAGAATGAAGTTTTGAGTGATGTCAGTCTGGTTTAAAACAGATATGTGTCCATTGTGATACAGATATTTAAAATGGCAGTTAAACTGCCCGCTGTTCTTCTGAAAAGTCCTTCAGGTCCCATAAATTATTTGGTTTTTCAGCATCTCTGTGTATTTGAACCCTTTCCAACAATGACTGTATGATTTTGAGATCCATCTTTTCACACTGAGGACAACTGAGGGACTCATATGCAACTATTACAGAAGGTTCAAATGCTCACTGGTGCTTCAGAAAGAAAACATGATGTATTAAGAGTTGAATTTGAAGTTGAATTTGTCTTCTGGGGAACATGTAAGTATCCTCTGTAGCTTCTAAAGGGCAGTGCTAAAATAAATAAATAAATTATATTTAGGTAAAAAAAGAAAAATGTACACATCCTCATTCTATTCAAAAGTTTACACCCCGGGCTCTTAATGCATCGTTTTAAAGCATCAGTGAGTGTTTACCTTCTGTAATAGTTGTATATGAGTCCCTCAGTTGTCCTCAGTGTGAAAGGATGCATCTCAAAATCATACAGTCATTGTTGGAAAGGGTTCAAATGCACAAAAATGCTGAAAAAGCAAAGAATCTGGACCCTTTAAGTCTTTTCTGAAGAACAGCAGGCAGTTTAATTGTTCAGGACAAGCAAGGGACCCATGAACAACTATTACTAAACAAACAAACAAACAAACAAACAAAACAGCTGTGGATCATTCAGGTAACAACACAGTATTAAGAATCAAGTGTATGAAAACTTTTGAACAGGGTAATTTTTATAAATTCAATTATGATTTTGTCTTGTATATTTTTATAAAATCACAAAAGACTGAAGCAGCAAATCGGAAGTAGCTTTTTCTTTTTCTACATTATTTTAAAAGAGATCAAACACTAAGCTTTGTACTAATCTCTTAGGATCTTTTCTTTTTTTTTGCAAACAGTGATTCACTTCACTGCAGTATGTGTTCTGTATAAATTAACCAACTTGGTTCTGGCATCTAGCTTTCAGCATTTACAAGTTTTTGTCTTAATTTTGACACATAAGAATGTTGTTAACCAAACAATTGGTCCTTCGCAGTAAGTTTGAGTGACAGGCTATGTGACTAATCTGCTGAATCTGCTAAATTCGTCCGACAACCAAACCAGACAGGAGACTAGATTAATGTTAGCAGACTTGAACTTGAAAAATGCTGTGTTTTGGCATCTTTCCGCAGTTGAAATACAATACCAGTCAATTGTTTTTATAGAATACTCTTCTGCTCACCAAGCCTGCATTTATTTGATCTGAAGTACAGCAAAAACAGTACAATTTTGAAATATTTTTACTATTTAAAATAACTGTTTTCTATTCAAATATATTTTAAAATGTCATTTACTCCTGTGATTTCAAAGCTGAATTTTTAACATCATTACTCAAGTCACATGATCCTTCAGAAATCATTCTAATATTTTGATTTGCTGCTCAAAAACATTTTTTATTATGTTGAAAACAGCTGAGTAGATTTTTTTTCAGGTTTTTTTGATGAATAGGAAGTTTAGAAGAACAGTATTTATCGGAAATAGAAATCATTTGTAACATTATAAATGTCTTTATCATCTTTTTTGACCAATTTAAAGCATCCATGCTAAATAAAAGTATTAATTTTTATAATTTCTTTCTTTAAAAAAAAGCTTTTTTCCCCCAAGCTTTTGAATGGCATACCGTATATTGTATTATGTTACAAAAGCTTTTTTATTTCAGATCTTTGGATCTTTCTATTCATCAAAGAATCCTGAAAAAATTTACTCAACTGTTTTAAATATTGATAATAATAATAATAATAAATAACAACAATAATAATAACAATAAGCGTTTTTTGAACAGCAAATCAGCATATTATAATGATTTCTGAAGGATCATGTGACACTGAAGACTGACGTAATGATGCTAGAAATATAGCTTTGATCACAGGAATAAATTACATTTTAAAATATATTCAAATAGAAAGCAGTTATTTAAAATAGTAAAAATATTTCACAAAATTACTGCTTTTGCTGTATTTTAGATCAAATAAATACAGGCTTGGTCAGCAGAAGAGACTTCTTTAAAAAAACATAAAAAAAATTACTGTCCAATAACTTTCTTCTGATGTTCATTCATATTTATTTTGAGCTTTAACTAGTAAAAATGAAAAGATGATTGGTTCACGCGATCTGTCACGTCACATTAAAGAGCAATAAAATGTATTTATTGTTTGAATTTCTTACAAAAATGGCAAAATTTGAAAGCTGAGACTTTCTATAGTAATTTTGGTATGGCTTCCAGCAACTGTTTGTTTACCAACAAGAAACTCAAACAGGTTTGGAACAACTTGAGGCTGAGCAAATGATGACAGAATTTTCATTTTTGGATGAACAACCCTTTTGACCAAACAGAATTGCAATTCAAAAAATTTGGGAACCTCAATATTACCCTAAACACAAAACTTTCGAGCTTCAGCTCTCAGAGATGAATGTCTTCCTGTAGGCACACAATTAGCCGAGTTCAGATAGCACCGAGTTTCCGAACACTTTGCAAATGCACGAAAGCCTCTGGCACTTTGTAAGTCTTGAGCGTGAGCTATTTCTCTGCTGGAAGTGAGTGAGTGAAAGGCCAGGCCTATGGGGGAAACAGAAGGAAGAGAACAAATGTGGCATTTATCGAGATCAATACAGCGCTTTGAGAGCCAACAGAGCTCAAACAAGATGTTCTGTATCAGCGCCGCTCAGTTGTGGGCATGAATTCATCTGATGACGCTGAGAAGAAACACAGAAGATGCATCATCCATTCTTAAAACAAATGCTCAACTAGTTAAGAACAAAGAACAGATAGACACATACGTCAAAAGCAGAAATTTTGATAGGAAACAAAAAGCGTTCAAGTAAGAAAAGGTTTATTTCCGAATACTCCTTGTCAACACGTTGATTTCTTGCTGTTACATCTTGCTGCTGTTTTTAAAAGGTATTTTGTGAGGTGAAAGTGAAAAAGAGGAGATTTTTTTCATAAGTAGGGCTGTCAATGCAAGTGATTAAATAAAAGTAACAGATTTAATCAGACAAATCCATTGCAAAATGAGTTAGCGGACTTAGGAAAAAATGAAAAAATAAAACATTATACTGACTTACAGACAATATATAAATCACATTGTGTAATGTCTATTTAAAGCTGTCATGCCACAATAATGTGTTTTTATAAATAAATTATTAATTCGTTTTAAATGTTTTATTTCTTTCTCAGCAAACATGGATGTACAGTATTCAATTAATTCGACAAATTAATCACGTATGTTATTCGTGATTCACTCGATTTAGTCGATTGACAGCCCTATTTAAGACTAAAAGTGCAAAACCAATCAAAGAAACATCTAAAATACAGAATTTCACTTTAAATACAAGACCAGGAAGAATTCAAAATATAATAAACGAAACGAATAACCCATCGAATGGAAAACAAAGGCCACAAAGCACCGTTTTGTCAGCACAAATGTTCCACGTCATGTTATGTTTGATTCTCTCTATTTTGTACAAATGAAGTCGGCAATAAAAAGGACAGACGATGTGCGAACCGCTGAAGGTTCACTGGCAAAGTATCGAGCAAGGATACAAAGAGAGAAAAGCTCACCACAGAGCCTCAGCGGTGAGAGAAAGTTCTCCTGAATGGCTGAATGAAGATCTTGTGCTTGGAGTATTGACATTCAGTTTTACCTCTGTGCTCCTTTATAGTTTTTGATGACCAATCCATCAGAGTTCATCACTTCCTATGTGATCTACCACTTCTCGTCCTGTTCTGCGCTTGAATCAGTGCGTCCAGTCCTGATGCGGCACCTCCAAATTAAAAAAATTGAGTCTTAGTTTGCGATATATCATCATTTGTTATTGACATCATTTGTTTCCTGTCTATGTATCCAAAAGTGGGATCATTTTATTAGAGCATAAAGCAACGACTGAAGCAACAAGCAAACATCGCCACCGAGCTTTGTTCCTCTCGAATGGATTAGAGTCAGGCTATTAAATCACCCTATTAATCTCACAGCATGAGCAATTTATGTAGTTGTCCGTGTGTCGGCTATTAGCCAGATTTCCATAAAATACTATTCATGGAATTGGTGTTTACACGACGATATTTGACAATGACAATATTATAAACAGAAGTATTAGGGCTCCTAAGTAGACAATCTCCTGGGTGCTCATGCTGCCCTTGAATTTGTTGATATTGTCACATCTGTGTACACCGACCTCACTAGCGGTTGAGTGTGGGAAAGATGTAATATACATATCATGAGCTACTTCAACATAAAAAAGCATGTTATGTAAACCAAGAAAGGAAGACAGAACGGAAGTGGCAAAACGCAAAAAGTGAAGCTGCGTGTGTAGTCTATACCCTCTTTTTTTCTCTCTCTGACGTCTTTAACTCTCAGACTCTATCGAGCAGCATGGACGGGGAAGCGGTGATTGATCCAAAGTGTTGGTAAGTGAAGGGTGAGACTGTGAGCTACAGCAGTAACAATGACAAGACTGGTAATCAGCCTCTCCGAACCTATGGAAGAACTCACCTTCCCTAGAGAGGCTTGCCAATCAAACTGGTTGGAAAGGAAGACATTTGTAGACTGTGCAATGAAGCTGACATACTGATGTAGCATACTTGCTTGCTTTTCATTTGAAGACATCAAACAAACATTCATTCTGTTCATAATTGTTGGTGAAGGTGAAAAAAGATAGTTGATCCAAATAATATAATTCTGTCATCATTTACTCACCCTCATATTGTTCCAAACCTGTATGGTTTTCTTATATTTGTGGAATATAAAAGAAGGTACTTTGAAGAATGTCAGAAAAATGTCAGAATTACGAGTATGTATCATGCAATTGCTCAAAAAAAGTCAGAATTGCGAGATGTAAACTCACAATTGCGAGAAAAAAAGTTGAAAAAAGTCAGAATTGCAAGATGTAAACTCGCAATTGTGAGAAATAAAGTCAGAATTGCAAGATAAACATAATTCATAAGAGACTTCATTTTTCAGATTTGCGAGTTTATATCTCACAATTCTGAGAAAAAAAGTTAGAATTGCGAGTTTGTATCTTACAATTCTGACTTTTTTTCCTCAGAATTGAAGATATTGTAAGATATAAACTCAAAATTCAGAATTTTTGAGTTGCGTGATATAAACAATTAAATAAAAAAATAAAGAAATAAAGTCAGAATTGCGAGTTTAAAATTCATAACTGACTTCATCTTTTAGAATTGCAGGTTAATATCTCAATTCTGAGAAAAAATAAATAGATAAAAAAGTCAGAATTGCGAGTTTTGTATCACGCAATTTCTCTAAATAGTCAGAATTGCGAGATTAAAAACTCACAATTTGTAACTGATGTATATCTCTCACAATTCTGAGAAAAAATAAATAGATAATTAAAAATTAATTTAGAAATAGCTTCAGAATTGCGAGATAAAAACTTGCCATTCAGAGTTGACTTCATTTTTCAGAGTTACAACTTTATATCTCAAAATTCTGAGAAAAAAAGTCAGAATTGCGAGTTTGTATCATGCAATTGCTCGAAAAAAGTCAGAATTGCGAGATGGAAACTCGCAATTGCAAGAAATTGCTAAATAAAAACTCATAATTTACTTAATTTTTCAGAATTGCAAGTTTGTATCTCGCAATTCTGACTTTATTTCTCAGAATTGTAACTGGCTTGATTTTTCAAAATTGTGAGTTTATATCACGCAATTGCTTGAAAAAAAATCACAAACTCACAGTTGTGAGAAATAAAGTCAGAATTGCGAGTTTGTATCACGAAGTTGCTTGAAAAAAAAGTCAGAATTGCAAGAAATAAAGTCAGAATTGTGAGTTTGTAACAAGCAATTGCAAATTGTGAGATGTAAACAATTGCTCAAAAAAAGTAAAAATTGCGAGTTTATCAAGCAACTGCTCGAAAAAAGTCAGAATTGCGAGACGTAAACTCACAATTGTTCGAAAAAAGTCAGAATTGCGAGTTTGTATCACGCAATTGCTCAAAAAAAGTCAGAACTGTGAAATGTGAAAACTATAGTCAGAATTGCTAAATAAAAACTCACAATTCGTAAATGAATTTTTTCATTTTTCTTATTTGTTATTCAGTGGTGCAAAGCGACTTCCATACAATAAAGATTAAAACATTGGGGAAAAAATTGCATGGGGGGAGAAAAAGAGACATTTTTCAAAATATCTTCTTTTTGCATTCCACAAAAAAGGTCATACACATTTGGAACAGCAAGTGGGTGAGTAAATGATTATAGAATTTCCAACTTTGGGTGAACTATCCCTTTTAAAATACTTTATGTATTACCAGATTAATATGCAACTATATAGTAAGCACTTAATAGTCAACATCCTAACTCACCCAACCTTTGAGTTTAGTCTATTTGTCCAACCAATGGCAGACAGAAGCCATTCATTTTCAGTTCACCCAAAAAGGAAAATTCGCTAAGAATGAACTCACCCTCAGGCCATTCAAGATGTAGTTGAGTTTGTTTATCATCGGAACAGATTTGGAGAAATTTAGCATTCCATCACCTGCTCTCTAATGGATAATCACAACATAATCCGCACCACTCCGGTCCATCAATAAATGCAGCTTTTCACTTTACAAGACATTAATTGATGGACTGGAGTCAATGTGGATTTCTTGTGGATTAATGTTGTTTTTATCAGCTCTTATTCTGACGGCACCCATTCATTGCAGATGATCCATTGGTGAGCAAGTGATGGAATGCTAAATTTCTCCAAATCTGTTCTGATGAAGAAACAAACTCATCCAGAGTCCATGTTGGACAGCCAATTTTCATTTTTGCATGAACCATTTCTTTAACTATCTGAACAATGATGGTTGAAAAATACTTGATTTTGACACATGAGAGATGTGTGTCGAAGATATATCATAAGACAGATACAAATAAATAAAAAAAATAATAAAATAAGCGCAATCGGAAACTGTTATTCGGGGGAAACGAGACACTGAAAAAACATTGCAGTTCAACTCTCAGTAATTTATGAGATTGAGGGGAAACCTCTCAGTTTTGTCAAAAATGATGCTCATACAAAAACACCTCACGCATGGTCTCCTTATTGCACCGGAGAAGTTCCAAAACCAAACAAAAACACATCTTAATATTAGAAAAGTAATTTTCCTCCCTCCTTATCTAATTTGATTTGGAGCCCAGAGTGTGTCCATGAATCCATTTGGCAGTACTTCAGTGGCAGGTGAGCTGTGCGCTGCAGTGTCTCTCACGTCCTCTCCTACGCTTTCCATCGGTCTCCTGATGTCCCCTGATCTCGAAGAAGCTGATGGCCGTTTACATCCCAGTAGTGCTAAGGCCCATAGCAGCCGCCTGGCCCATACATGGCAGAGTCTGTGCCGCTTTAGGGAAGTCATGCGCCATCACGCGTCCGTTCTCACCTCCGCTGCCCATCCTAGTCAGCGTGGAGCTGAGCATGGCTGCATCAATGATTTGCTAGGAGAAAAGAAACACAAAGAAGCTGCTCAGACACACTGGTGCACGTGCGGTGCGCTTCTGAAGCCGGCTAACTCCACGCACCAGCTCTGACCTCAATTACGCGTAAACACATTTCATTTGATCTGAGGATTTGCTTCAGCCAGTGCAGGCAATGATTCATGATAAGAAATGGTGAAAAATAACAGCCATCAAGTGCGGCAGTGATGAGACCAGTGCCACACTAACTCGAAGCCACTCTCTCATGTAGCAATTTTACATAATGAAACCCTGTAGGCTTGAAACTGGAGCTAATGGTGCGGATGTTGGCTTGTACATCCTTGACGAATAAATGATTTAAATCCAGCACACTTCAGTGGATTGCTGGGGATTATGTTGCTCGGGCTGATGCAGACTAATTGGCCTGCAAGCAACAACGATTTGTTGCTCTGATATTCTAAATGTGGCTGTTCTGTGATTGTAATGTCTTAACACTTGAAGAATGAGGAGAGAAGAGTGGCATGTCGCTGAAGAAGAAGTTGTGACACAAAATACATGGTGAAAATACTTGGCAGTGTAACACTCAAAGAAATAGTTCACCCAAAAATGAGAATTTGCTAAAATTTACTCACCCTCAGGCCATCCAAGATGTAGAGGAGTATGTTTTTTTCATCGGAACAGATTTGGAGAGATTTAGCATTACATAATTCGCTCAGTGAATGTGTGCTGTCAGAATAATAGTGCAAACAGCTCATAAAAACATCACAATAATCCACTAATTGACATAACTCAAGTCCACCAAGTAGGATCTTCTCAAGCAAAAAGCTGCATGTTTATAATAAAACAAATCCATCATTAATTTTTTAAAGAATTAGTTCACTCTAGAACAAAAAGTTCCTGATAATTTACTCACCCTTATGTCATCTAAGATGATGTCTTTTTTCAGAAAATATTCCAGGATTTTTCTTCATATAGTGGACTTCAATGGGGATCAGTGGGTTGAAGGTCCAAATTGCTGTTTTATTGCAGCTTCAAAGAGCTCCAGCCAAGGAATGAGGGTCTTATCTAGCGAAACCACATGTGATCTTTCCAACGTGATGTGTGAAGTCATAGAGCATTTTATGGTTAAAGAATATATACATTTCTATTTTTTTTTTTGTAGAAAATTATCGATCGTTTTGCTAGATAAGACCTTTATTTCTTGGCAAGGATCGTGTAGAGCCCTTTGAAGCTGGATTGAAACTGCAATTTGGATCTTCATCCTATTTATTCCCATTGAAGTCCACGATATGGAGAAAAATCCTGGAATGTTTTCCTCAAAAACCTTCATTTCTTTTTGACTGAAGAAAGAAAGACATGAACATCTTGAACATTATCAGTAAATTTGAATTCAGGAGTGAACTAAACCTTTAACCTCAAATAAGTCCTCTATCCTCTTAAAATAAGTCCATAATATTGCTTTTTCCAGTGAAAAAGTCATCCCATGTGAATCAGGATATGCACCGTTCGTTTGCAAGCAGACTCATATCAGAATTGGATTTGTTTCTTACAAACATACAGCTTTTAAATAAATAAGACATTAATTGATGGACTAGAGTCATGTGGATGTCTTGTGGATAATGGTGATGTTTTTATGAGCTGAACTCTAATTCTGAGAATATGTTGGCACCCATTCACTGCAGATTATCCACAGTAATGCAAAAACAAATTTCCAAATCCAAACAAATTTATCTACATCTTGGAATACCTAAGGGTATGGAAGCCTGTTTCCGCCACTGAATTAAACTTTTTAAAAAAGGTAATTGCGACTTTTTATCTTACAATTCTGAGTTTTTTTTCTCAGAATTGCATGATATAAACTAAAAATAAAGAAAAACTCTCAATTCTGACATATAAACTCGCAATTGAGTTATAAAGTCCAGTTTTGAGGGGAAAAAAGACTGATATGTTTTTCGAATTGCGAGTTTATATCTTACAATTCTGACTTAATAACTCGCAACTGCATGTTATAAAGTCAGAATTGCGAGTTTGTAACTTGCACTTCTGAGAAAAAAAGTTAGAATTGCAGGATATAAACTCGCAATTCTAAGAAAAAAAGAATGGTGATAATTCTGACAAAAAAGTCAGACTTGCAAGTTTGTATCATGCAATTTTGAGAAAAAAAGCCAGAATTGTGAGATGTAAACTCGCAATTGCAAGAAAAAAAATCAGAATTGTGATGGTGGTGATCCTTGGATTCTTTTTTACCTCTCTCACTATCCTCCTGGCCAGAACAGGTGTCACTTTTGGCTTCCGACCACGTCCTCTGAGATTTTTCACAGTGCAGGACGTCTTGTATTTTTTTAATAATACTTTGCACTGTAGCCGCTGGAACTTCAAAACATTTAGATATGGTCTTATAGCCCTTTCCTGACTTGTGAGCAGCCACAATACGCAGCCACAGGTCCTCAGTGAGCTCCTTTGTCTTAGCCATGACTGTCCACAAACCAACAGCAGAGAGCTTCTGTTTTTAACCTGTTAAGTTGATTAAAACAGCTGTTCCCAATGAATCAGGGTAATTAGGATGCTTTAGAACAGCTTGGACTATTTGGAATAGAACTTTGGATTGTCCCATAGACTGTGACAGTTTCCAAAGGGTATGAATAATTTTGGACATGCCACTTTTTGTTTAAATGTAAATAAAAGCTGAGAAATATTTTTTTTCCACAATGATGCCTCTTGTACATCGTCTTATTATCTTTTGGGAGAAGCCTGTGTCATTTCTGGTCAAAACAACTTGCTGGTTGAATAAAAGTAACTTTAAGTCAGAATTTGCCAGGGGTAGGAATAATTTTGGGCTTGACTGTATATTTATAAAATATATATATTTTTTATGTTCCACAGAAGAAAGAAAGTCTTATTAGGTGTATTTCGAGTCACACTCCAAAACTTCCTGTTCCAATATGAAATATCAACACATTTTTTTTGCTGTTCCTGGACGCTGTCTGAAAAAAATATTTAGGCAACACCATGTGTTTCATAAACCATGTCTTAAAAATTACTTCTCAGATTCCCTTTGAAGGACCTTAAATGAAAATTATGAGTCACCACATGGGTTTGTGGGTAATTAAATCTATATAAGTCGCTGTATTCTTAATTTTGTAAGCATGCGAGAGCAATGCGCTCCAGGATTAGAGAGAGGCGCAGTGTGTGGTATGATGTTTACACCCACCCACAATTACCTCTTAAATGCCAACACGTTGCTCTGCCAGATCCCCCAGAGGAAGTGAGGTCAGTATACGATAGCAGTTATAAAACATTATAAGTGCCAAACACAAAGCCCATAATGCGGACAGATCTAAATATTGCGCTATACTGGGCTGTAGATGCTGAACATTGTGGATTATCATGGTTTTTACACACCTTCATCCTTCGAGACTCGATTCTGGATTTGTAACAGAACTCAACCAGGGCCACCAGCATGGCCAGCCCAAGTCCTCCAATCAGAATGTAGAAAACTCCAGCCACATTACTGAGGCTCAGAGCGCTGGTTTTATCCTGCAGAGCAGAGATGACAATCAAACACTCGCACTGTGATCTGTCGCACAAACACATAAACACAAATCTACAGGAGAGCAACAAACATAAATTATCTCTTTCTATCACAGCTACTTAATAAACACACACAATAATATTTACAGCTCTAAAACATAATGTACACATAAACAAAATCTAGATACTTATTTATTCACTATATATTTAAATTGATAACTCATAATATTCATTCTGTCACAGTATATAAATGACTCAGAACTGCCTAAATCATGCAAATGCATGCATCAGTCGCAAGCTTGGAACAAACAATAATCTTTTCGTAAATTCTGGCTGTCTCTGCATAGTGGTTTAATGTTCAACAAAGCATTATAAGTATATTTAAAAAATAATCAAATATTAATCAAATCAATAAATCTCCCTTTTTGCATTTTAACTATATCTATACCTCTTGTATTAAACATATACTTCTTTATTTAAACCATGCAGGTCTTGATTTCTGTGTTTTAAGGTTTCTCGTCCAAAGGTCATCACTGAGAGCCTTTGGCATCTCTCTCAGTCTCTGGTGGCAGAGACGTCATTTCAGGGGTGGTGGGAGTCAATGACATGCATCTGTTTGGCGACCATATTGAGGTCTCATCCATTGGCATGCACATTGTCTTTGGACAGAGACAGCATTGAAGGACTCTTAAGGGGAAGAGCAATCCAGTTAGAGGGCATTTCATGGCAACGCTTTTCTCTCCAGACTGCCATTTACTCATGCTGAGACAGATGGATGGTTTGTTGTTATAAGGAGGGGTTTAGGAGAAAGCAGATACCATGAAGAGAAAATAACATTAAACTTTTACTGAGCATCTCCACCTTTTAAACCGGTTTGTTTTTGTTTTTGAAATTATATTGATTTTATTTGTAAACAAATGCATTGTCCATAAAACGTATTCATAAAAATCAACTAGAATGCAAGGTGGGAATATCTCTTTTCTTATTACTTCTATTAATTTGTGTAAAAATCTACCATACTAGTGTTCGACCGATATGTGTTTTTCAGGGCCGATGCTGATATTGATTATTACAGATCATGTGAACCGCTAACCGATATTTTTCAACTGATACATGTCTGGTGTAAAAAGGAAGAATTATGTCAAAATTGAGAATAACAAGAGCTCTGACAAAAACTTTCTTTAAATGCTTTTAAAAGTTTTATCTCCAATTTGGTTTTGAAAATGGTAATACCAATAACCATAAAAAAAGCTTAATATCTGCACTGATAATCGGCCAGGCTGATAATCAGTTGACCCCTACATCGAACTAACTTTAGTTAATATGCATCTGAAATGAGCATAATTTCATACTATAATTATAATCGGTACCAATACTGATTATTACAGATCAAGTTGACCAATTTTAAACCGATATTTAATTTAAATGCTTTTAAATTATTTTATCTGCAAATTGGTTTTGAAAATGGCAGATACCGATAACCATAAAAAAGCTTAATGTCAGAGCCAATAATCGGCCAGGCTGATAATCAGTTGACCCCTACACCGGACTAACTGAATATAGTTAATATGCATCTGAAATTAGCATAATTTAATACTATAATTATAATCAGTACTGATGCCGATACCAAACATTACAGATCAAGTAGACAGAAAACCGATATTGTGAACCAATATACTGTATATGTCTGGTGTAAAAATGCAAATTAATGTCAACATTAAGAATAACAAGGGCTCTGACAAAAAAAAACGTTCTTTAAATGCCTTTAAATTATTTTATCTGCAAATTGGTTTTGAAAATGACGATACCGATAATCATAAAAAAAGCTTAATATCTGTGTAGATAATCAATCGATCCCAACACCGGACTAACTGAATTTAGTTAATATGCATCTGAAATTAGCGTAATTTAATACTATAATTATAATTAGTACTGATGCCGATACCAAATATTACAGATCAAGTAGACTGAAAACCGATATTGTGAACCAATATACTGTATATGTCTGGTGTAAAAATGCAAATTAATGTCAACATTAAGAATAACAAGGGCTCTGACAAAAAACTTTCTTTAAATGCCTTTAAATTATTTTATCTGCAAATCGGTTTCGAAAATGACTATACCGATAACCATAAAAAAAGCTTAATATCTGTGCAGATAATCAGTCGATCCCAACGTCGGACTAACTGAATTGAGTTAATATGCATCTGAAATTAGCATAATTCAAAACTATAATTATTTAGATATTTATTAGATTATCTATAATTATAGAACAAGTAGACCAATAACCGATATTATGATATTTAAATGATTTAAAATTATTTTATTTGCAAATTGGTTTTGAAAATGATGATACCGATAACCATAAAAAAGCTTAATATGATAATCAGTCGACTCTTACACCGAACTAACTGAATGTAGAATAATTCAATACTGTAATTATAATATTCTGGTGTAATGTAGTCATTATCATCAATTTTGTGTATTAATATTATATCCGATTAACAGTTTAAAACAAATGCGACTGCTAAAATGTATTTAAAAATGTAAAAATAAATATTCTTAATGTACTCTTTGGGTACCTACCAGAAAAAAAAAAAATACTGAATGGATATGAAAATATAATGAATAAATCCAATTGTGGTGGTTACTTAAAACAATTACATCCCAACACGCTGAATAATAGAATTATATTTTTATATACATTTTATATTTATAAGTGACCTTGCATAATAAATAATAAAGCATAATAATGAATCTCATGAATAGCTGTAATCACAATTACAATAAATTGTAATACTCATCTATTCACTGTTACACCTTTAGAAAGTATACAGCATTAAAACATGAAAAACAAACCTTATAGTGCATTTAGTTATATTATTTATAAAAAGATATAATGCATTATATGATACACCTAAGGTGCATTACAAGGCATAATTAATGCATTAAAACGACTTTTATAATGCTAAATATTATAATATTATTATAATAATAACATCTGAATGCGAACTCAGATTTTTGCTTGCATAAGATGTCAGCTGGTTTTATCCTCAAACTTTTATCCTTAAGTGCATGAACTTATTGATGAATGCATGAGAGGTTTGCAGACAAGTTTTACGCACAAATACGTATGAACGCAGTGAATAAGACGTAATGAGCGAGAAAAGTCAATAATTTAGAAATGCGGCGAGCGACGAACCAAATGCCCATGCAGAAGCACTGAAGTGAGTGAAGAAAAAAAAAAACACGTTGCCTATTTCTATAAATACACCACAAGCATCACGTCTATTTTGTAATGTGGGAAGTAATAAGGGCCAGACAGCAACATGATGACAGAGCGCACAAGTCTCTGGGTAAATGGCAGATTGGAGACAGAGCGTTGGCTGTGGCGCGTGCCTGAGAGAGAAGAGGACAGGGCCTTTAGTAAAGCGCTAAAGCTGGATCTCTAAGTGAGGGAAAGGACCAATGAGTGAACTGACCTTTCTGGCGGAGTCCTTGCTTCCACACTCCCCCTTATCGTACCACCATTTGTTTTTCAGTTTGTCTAAGACGGCTTGCTCATTGAGTTTCAACACCGCTAGGTTTACGGGGATTCTTCAACCAGGAAAATAACATAAATAACATTACCCATGTTATCTTATGTTATTCAGCATTTAAGCAAACATACACCCATAATTATGTTTTGATGTGTTCTAAATGTCTACAGATAAATAGAAAAGAAAAGAAAAAACAGGAAAAAAAAACATAGAACAGCACAGTCACAGAGTTTGAAAACTGTCACTGCCAAAGTGATATGCATTAATACTCCATCTAGCTTTGTGACCTTTCTCCCTACGGCAAGATGTGTATTACTATATCACTTTGGGTAACCGGCAAAAGATCGAAAACACTCGGATTTGCACAATTTCGACTATGGTACTCAAACGACAGGGTTATAATTGACCGCCAATCATTCAAACATCTCAATCGTATTCAATAAACCACTTCCGTTTGGAAAACTGTCAATTAGTGTACAATGCCAGCCAAAGTGTTTGTTAACTGAAGTTGCCGGTTACCCCCCCAAGGTGGTGGTTACCCGCCGGATAGCTCATATTGGGGCTGACCTTGGAATCACCTCCTCCGCTGCCACACTCTCCCTTGTCGTACCACCATTTGTTTTTCAATTTGTCCAACAGGCCCTGCTCGTTCAGTTTTAACACTGCCAGGTTTACTGGGTTTCTTGAAATGATAATAAAATAAGCTGGGTCAGCATTGGTGATATGATACGGCGAGGCAGAGGTTGTGTCAAATAAAAGTGAGTCTATTAAGTCGTAGAGGAAGTGAACAGAACACAGAAAACTGATCTGACTGTGTGCCTGGCTCTGCTGGGCTTGTTGATGTAATATAAGTTGTCTTGTGTTGTGCTAAAGTGTAAAAAAAATGTACTGTGACCAAATTATAAGAGATTTTACCAAGCAAGGCTTGGATTGTGAGTGAGGAGACGGGATGAATTAGCAATGCTCTGGATTTAAGCTCTTTGTCACAGTGTGGTCCGGTAAGAGGATTCCCAGATTAAGTCAATATTACTGTAGATTAGCTCTAGCACGCAATGGTTGTGGTTGAAGGACACTGTATGTTACATATTTTGGGCAATCAAACCCAGAGCATTCTTAATGCGGCCCGTTCTCACTTGTCTCGGTAAAATCTCTGACTTCTTTCTGCACCCCTCGAGACTGGGGGAGAAAGAGGCCGGTGTGCTTATGGATGACTAAAACAAAGCCAGACTTCATCCATGAACATTAATCTGAAATCTGCAGGGTACACAAGACAACAAAGATGTCAGGAGGGATAATGATGGGGGAGACCATCTCAACATCTGAAATGGAGCACATGAGAGGAGATTCTGAGAGAAAGATGGTGAAAAAGTCGATCTGATTTATGTTTATTAGCTTTGGACTGCTGTGTTTTCTACAGTAGGAGTGAAAAATTGTGTTACAGTTTAAAAGGCCTTACTCTAGGAGTTCCCTTTAATGTTTCCCTGTATGTGTGTGTGCCTCATTTTTGTACAGGTTGCATTACATTGATCAAAAGTAACTATTTATTATATTGATACCTGACTATAAATGTGACCCTGGAACACAAAACCAGTCATAAGGGTCCATTTTTTAAATAAGATTTTTACACTATCTGATTTAGCCAAAATATTGAGAAAATTGCCTTTAAAGTTGTCCAAATGAAGTTCTTCACAATGCATATTACTAATCAAAAATTAAGTTTTGATATATTTACGGTAGGAAATTTACAAAACATCTTCATGGAACATGATTTTTTACTCAATATACTAAAGATTTTTGGCATAAAAGAAAAATTGTTCATTTCGACCCATACAATGTATTGTTGGCTATTGCTACAAATATACAAATATATATATTAAGCCTGGTCCAGGGTCACAAATATTATATTTCAAAATATTACTGTTTTTATTCGTGAGCAACAATAGTGTATATATTGTTAAATGGATAATTCCGAAAATGACAATTTCCCTATGATTTACTCACAGTTGGTTTTTAATATAACTCTGACTGTATTTATCTGAAAGAAGAAAGTCATATACACCTAGGATGGATTGAGGGTGAGTAAATCATGGGGTAATTTTCACTTTTGGGTGAACTATGCCTTTAAATTGAGTCTAGATGTTGAAAATAACTCTTGGGAACTGTTTTCTATAGTGTAGTGTTCTATAATATAATGAGATGCAAAAAGTACGAAGAGATATGGTGTTCACACCTAAACATTAAAAATGTTTGTCTTGATGATGGACTCGTAAGACGCAAGAGTACAGTTTTTGCTGATGAGAGTTGATGGTACAGAACATAAACACAGACAATTATAACTAATTTCAGTCAAACACAAAATGAGAGGTTACAGAGGAGAGGCTTCTTTGGAAAATAATAGGCTCAAACTTTCAAGCAAAGACAAAGTCTAATTTTACTTTAGTTAAAGAGATAGTTCACCCAAAAATGAAAATGAACCCATGCTTTACTCACGCACAAGCCATTCTAGGTGTATCTGACTATCTACTTTCAGACGAATATAATCAGAGCTATATTTAAAAATGTTCTGGCTCTTCCAAGCTTTGTAATGGCAGTGAATAGGTGTTGAGATTTTGAAGCTTAAAAAACTGCGTCTATAAACCATAAAGCAACTTTTTGAAGCAAACCAATGCCTTTGTGTAAGAAAACGCTATGCATACATCCTATGTCATCCGTTGGAATGCCACTGTCTTGTGAAGGCACATACGACAGTTAGCGGAAGCTAGAGATTACGATTAATAAAGTTTTAAATATGGCTATTTTCTTACAAAAACACACGATTCAACACCACAGAGCCGTGCGGAGTACTTTTTATGATGGATGGATGCACTTTATTGGACTTCAAAAACTCTACAGCCATTCACTGCAATTATAAAGCTTGGAAGCTGGACATTTTTTTTTTTAAATATAACTCTGATTGTATTCGTCTGGAAGAATAAAGTCATATACACCTAGGATGGCTTGAGGGTGAGTAAATCATGGGGTAATTTTCATTTTTGGGTGAACTATCCCTTTAATTTAGCATTAACAATAATGCATCAATTAATTTTTTTTTAATCTTGTAAATAATAAGATATATATACACTGCAGCTCAAAAGTTTGGGATCAGTAAGACTTGTAATGTTTTTTTAAAGAAGTCTCTTATGCTCATCAAGGCTGCAATTATTTGATCAAAAATACAGGAAAATATAAATATTAATATTAATATACTTTAAAATATAATTTATTCCTGTGATGCAATGCTGAATTTTCATCCGCTGTTACACCAGTTTTAAGTGTCACATGATCCTTCAGAAATCATTCTAATATGCTGATTTATTATTAGAATTATCAATGTTGGAAACAGTTGTGCTGCCAAATATTTTTTGGAACCTGTGATTCTTTTTTTCAGGATTCTTTGATGAATAACAAGTTAAAAAGAAGAGCATTTATTCAAAATATAAATCTTTTCTAACAATGTAAATCTATGCTATCACTTTTTATTAATTTAATACATCCTTGGTGAATAAAAGTATTAATTTCTTTCTTAAAAGAAAGAATAAAAATGTACTGACCCCACACTTTTGAACAGTAGTGTATATTGTTAGAAAACTTTTTTATTTTAAATAAATGTTGTTCTTTTGAACCTTCTATTGATCAAAGAATCCTGAAAAAAGTATCACAGGTTCCAAAGAAATATTAAGCAGAACATCTGTTTTTAGCATTGATAATAAATCAGCAAATTAGAATGATTTCTAAAGGATCATGTGACACTGAAGACCGGAGTAATGATACTAAAAATTTAGCAGGAATAAAATTCCATTTTAAAATATATTCACATATAAAACCGTTATTTTTAAATTGAAATATTATTTCACAATATTACAGTTCATTTCTGTATTTTTGATCAAATAAATGCAGCCTTGATGACCAGAAGAAACATCTTTAAAAATCTTATTGATCCCAAACTTTTGAAGGGCAGTGTATATACAATATAAAAGATATAGCTGAAGTTTGCAAATTTATATATTAAATGCATACTTCTTTGGATACTTGAAATGTCCTAGCCCAGTTTAATATGCAGAGACAACTCTAAGCAATTAGCAGGAGAAACCCAGACACACTTCAGCTGCAAGTCATAATGCCCTCATCTCTCCAGTGTAAACTCTCAGACTTTTAATGAATCATAATCATTGTCAAAAAAGAAAACATTTTTGGTTAAACTATTAGGAGACTCAGATGTACCTCAGGGCAGATCCTTTAGGTGTGGCTACTCCATAGCCCTTTGAGTCCAGGTTTCCGCCCACCTTCATGGTGTCACATGGCTTGCGCTGCTCAATGTATTCGTTCATTGTGGACTCCAGCAGATAAGCATACTTCCCTTTGGACTTCCTCACCCGCACGACGCCTTCGTCTGTCGTCTTCACAAACACAGTAGGCTCTGCAGACTTCATGTAGGACCACATCTTCTCAAATACTGCGATTTTTGATCTCTGAGGATGAGGACAGCAAAGCCATTTATAATGTTACAAAAGATTTCTATTTAAATGTAAGTAGTTCATCCAAAAATAAAAATTCTTTGATTAATTACTCACCCTCATGTTGTTCCAAACACATAAGACCTTCATTCATCTTCTGAATTCAAATAAAAGTGATTTTTGATGAAATCTGAGAGCTTTCTGACCCTGAATAGACAGCAACGGTACAACCACGTTCAAGGCCCAAAAGGTCCCTTACTAAAAAGTATACTTCAAGTTTATTTTATTAAGTATACTTAAGTAAAGTTCATTTTTGAGTATACTTTATGTAGTAAGTATACAAATATCAATGTACTAGTAGTATACTTGCAAGTGTACTATTTCAATACTCCTTGGGACTAAATTGGCCTACTTTCTAGTATATAAGAAACATGAAGTATAGTATCAGTAAACTACTAGTTTAGTAGTTTTATACTGCAAGTATGCTCAGAAATTTTCATGATAATCAAAATGTAGATGGAGTCGATCAACACCCCTAACCTTGACAGTCATAATTACCTCTTCATGGGTCGACATTTTATTCCATAACGTTACACAGTTTGACATATCTATGGTTTTGATGCTGTTTTATGTCTGACGATTGTGTTAGATTACATGTGGAAGCATCCGTTGTTTCGGTTACTTCTTCACTTGTGTTTTGGAAATTCTGTACATCAGATGTGCAATAGCGCCCCTTGTGTATAACAATAAAAACACAGATTCTCAGGGCACAAGTATAGCTTAAATATTTTAGACTAAGTCTAAATGCAAGTCTTTTTTAGAAGTCTAAGTATAAGTCAAGTATACTTAAATGTCATTTAAGTATATTTCTGAGAAGTATATAAAGCACATTTCTCAGAAGTACATAAAAAGTAGACTGAAAGTATACTTTCCTATTTTTTTTGTTTAAAAAAGTATACTAATAGCACACTTGCATATACTTCTTTTTTGTAAGGGGTAGTAAGGACATCGTCAGTCTTTTCTGTTTGAGAAGAAACTGTTGAATAAAGTCGTTATTTTTGTAGCTTCATAACATTACGGTTGAACCGTCACATGTCACATTGACTATTTTATCGATGTACTTGCTACCTTTCTGGGCCTTGAACATGGAAGTTACATTGCTGTCTATGCAGAGTCAGAAAGGATTTCATCAAAAGTATCTTTATTTGTGTTCTGAAGATGAACGAAGGTCTTACAGGTGAATTTAAAGTGGCCAAGGTACCTGATATCATAGTCTTTAGAGAGTAATTTCAGGACGTTCAAAACAATTTTGGTCAATTTTCTCCCTGTATACTCAATGTACAGATAAAATGTGAAAAAAATGTACATTTTATAGCTCACCAGGGAGGCACCCTCATCTTTGTACCTTATCTACTTCTAAAGGGTGCTTATTAATACCTGGAGGCTGAATATTGGTTACTTAAAGTACTGATATGCACATTTTAGTGGAGGATAAGGTTCAAAGCGAAGGCACAATCTTTGAGAATACTGATAAAAGCATAATAGTTTCTATAGCATAGTGAAATACTTTCCTCTTACCCTGAAGAACTCTTTGGTGGATCCTCCATCCAGAGTCCCATAGGCAATCTCTGTTTGCTTAGCCAGATCCTCGGCACTCTCGATGGGTGACACCATCCTTTCCACAGTGAGGAAGGCAGCCAGGTTGGCTGTGTAGGAGGAGATGATAATCAGAGTGAAGAACCACCACACACCTCCAACTATACGACCAGAGAGAGATCTGTGGGGGGGAAAAAGTACAGCATAACAACAAAACAGGTGGTTAATAGCCTGGAATATTGTAGTGATCTTCTCTATCAAATTAGACTCATAATGAAGAGTGATATTTTTAATTTGATTTTAATTTCTAGCTGTGCACAAAGTGGAAAGATAACAATTAATTAATAAATTAATTACTTTATCAGCAGGCATATATATTTAAGAAAGGCCTTCCTAATGGTTAATCTACTTATAAATCTGATCCTGATCAGAGTTTAAACAAAAGTGAAGCCATTTTCAGGCATCAGTATGGCCGAATTTAATTAGCATCAGAACTGTATCATCAAAATGTCTGAAACAACTTATATGAGCTTAATGAAAAGACTGGAGGACTGCTGCGGTTACTAAGAACTTCTTAGAAATAAACTGTGAAATTGTTTCTTTCCTTAAAAGAGAAGCTGGATGCATTAAAACTCAATACACTACAGATATACCCACACGTACTGAGAAAATATGTTTTAAAGCACATTTTAGAAATTACAAGCATTATGAGAGCCTCCGGCATGCAAGAATGATTCGTAGTATTTTAAAAAGACGCCACAGAAATTCAGATTGTTATTTTTCTTTTTGGATATATTCAATGGTGCAATAGCATCAACATCAAAAGTGATTTAAATTGAGAAAACAGCTTGTTCTAATGGATTCAAGTAATGCACAAGTCAGCATTTCTAAGCTGAGTAAGTCAAACGAATGCAGAGAAAATGCCTCCCTGAAGTTGTAAGGCAAAATTAACTTGCTTTTGTAAATAATAATAATAAAAAAATGAATGCATAACGCCTCGTTTTTGTTCACAAGACATGCCCTGGTTTGATCTGTGACTTCTCAATGCATGTCTATTGATCTGAGTGCCTCAAACATTAAAAACCTTTCTCTTCTTTCACCGTTCCCTTTGAACGAAAGTCTTATATTTAATCAAAGGGCCTGTTCTGCTGAGCTTGCACTAAAGTTCTACTTTCCAATACTTGCTGTGCACAATTTCACCCCTTTTCACTTTCAAGGGAAATATATTCTCTTCACAGCTTCCAATGATATTATCAGCTATATTAAAGGCGCCAATAAACCACTCTGAATTTTATAGGGAAGCAAAATGTCTTGCATTATAAAAGGGAAGTTGTTGGAACATTGTTGGAATGTTAATGCATGTTGATATTGAATGTTCAATATACTGTAGATCCGAAACAGAAATGATAGTTCATGCTTACTAATAGGGTCTACATTATTTCGTATTGTCAACTGTGTCATGAAGCTCTAGAGGGTGCAGGCTAATGGGTTGTTAATGCTAATAGATGATATTCACAGCGTTAAAGTACTTGGCACAAGCCGATTGGTTTAAGTTGCATACATAGCCAATGAGCTTGCTGGTTTACATTTAAATGGCTGTTTTAGCATTTACTAGAGCAGTAGCAGCATGCTTTTAGAGTTCCTCTGAAACCCTCCACCTCCCCAGCTCCACTTGTGTAGATCTGCTACTGGTTATTATATATGCTATTTGTGCAGCAGCAGTATGTCCTAAATACTCACTGCATTGCAGCAGCAGCAGCAGCAGCAGCAATAATCTACATCAACAGCAATAACCAACAGCAGCAGCAATTCAGCAGATCTATTCCGCCAAGACCAAATACGTTAACATTGCCATATTACAATGCTAAAATCTTCAGAGTTGTCGTGATAGAACTACAATCTACTTCTATTATCTTAGAAAAAAACAGCAAATCTTCATCATGTCAAGACTCAAGATCACAGAAAAGAAGACAAATTGATGAATTGTTTGTGCAGAAAAACAGTCAGTGTTAAAGGATGTAACGGTATTATCAATATAATGGTATCGCAATATCATTGTGGTCACATGACTATATGAAACGATATGTCTTCTAGGCAAAAGTGTACTTTTTAAAATATATTTAAACTTCTTATTCTAACATAAAATGTCTTTAAAGTTGTATTTTAAGCTATTATGCTTTGGCACAGTATCTGTCAAAGAAACTAAAACCAGAAGCACAAAATGGCTTAATCCCTTCATCGAGTTTTATTTTTCTGCTTGTTTCAAAGCAAAGCGTGTACTTCGTTCAGGTGATCCGCTCGTGATCCAGGGTTTTCCACACCACAGAACAGCTTTTTTTCCCACGCCACAGAATGTGTTTTTGTAAGCCTGTCAAGCAACTAGTAAATTAAAGCATTCCTTTTTAATTTACAAGGGAATATAAAAGAGTTATTTTTCCAAATAAGTAACACCAGTTACTTTTTCCCCCAGTTATTGATTGAAAGTTTTCCTGTCCCCATGTTGAGAGAAATTGGGAGTAAAATGTTAATTTAGTTCTAGAATAACTGTGAACATGCATTAATTCATCTTACTCACAAAAAAAAAAAAAACAGATTCATTAAATACAAATATCTTTTATGTATTTGATCTCATTTTATTAACCAGTATCTTTGCTTCTGACCTTTTACGACCCAATGCAACCATACTAATAAGCAAAAATTATTCAAAATAAAAGTTTTTCTTTTTTTTATTGCTCAAGAGTGTTTAACTTTCTTCTGCGGTCTACTTTACAGACGTGAATTTATTTTTCCTTCAGCCTGAGGCCAAAAATACAACTTTTTATATTAAAAACATACAAGCAAACACTGCTCAGATTTGAAAAGTAACACAAAAGTAACGTAACACATTACTTTCCATAAAAAGTAACTAAGTACCGTAATTAGTTACTTTTTAGGGAGTAACTTGTAACTAATGTAACTAATGAGTAACTAATGTTGTAATACATTACTTTTACAAGTAACTTTCCCCAATACTGTTTCTGGAAATAATTATTGTAATTTCCCTACTGTAGTATAAAGCTACAATATACCTATGAAATATTCATTTTCATTTATTTTACAGTGAAACTTTTTTGCAATATATGGCTATTTCTGTAATAGGAATAACAATCATTTATAATAGTTGTTATTTCTATTATTATATTCTAAATTGTCATGCTTCCTAAATAACCAGTGTGTATGTAATTTAGACTGAGACAGTATACCACAAATAAAAAGAGGGTTGAGTCCCCTTTAAAGTTCAGTCAGTTCACTGAATTTAACTGACTTAAGTTTTCTTAGTTAATAATATGGGTGGGAGCTCTTAATTTTGAACTTTAAAAAAGTCTTTACTTGTCTTTTTTTGAATATTGTAATAAACATTATATCATGGACTTCATATTCAGATATTATCATATTGTGAGATTTTTATATTGTTACATCCCTAGTCAGTATTAAACAGTAATACTGTAAAATAATATTACAAAAATGTACTTTATTCATGTGATGGCAAAGCTAAATTTTCAGCATCACTGCTCCAATCTTTAATGTCACATGACCTTTCAGAAATCATTCTAATATGCTAATTTGATGCTCAAGAAACATCTTTTATTATTATCAATGCTGCAAATAGCTGCTTAATATTAAAAGAGGATAACCACTGTTGAGTAAAAACATGGGTATGCCTCAACTCTCTGCTTTCTTCATCTCAACATGTCTCTCTCTCAATCTATTCTACTCTGCTTATCTTCCTCGCCTCTCTCACCTGTCTCATCTCCCTATTTTCACATCCGCTCAGCTGTAAGAACTGTGATACGAAGTTGACTTTCATTCACTATGTCAAACAGACGAGTGCAGCTGTACGTCCAACTTCATAACCATCAAAGTCAGTAGTGTGTTTGCAAACAAAAAGTATCACCACCAAAAATTCTTGTCTCTGAGTTTTTTGTGGATTTAGGCATCTAGTATAAACAATAATTCAAGCTACAGATATTTATGCATTTGCATTTTGTATCCTTAAAGTAAGAGAGTTTTTCTTCCCATTTTGCCATTTGAACCACATGCAACCACATGAAAAACCATTTGAACACATGCAACTTGCACATTAGAAGAACACCGGCAGTGCTAATCCCCTAATGAATACTCCAAATGAATTATCAAACTAATCCGTAGAATATGGGTCACTCCTACACTGAAAGTGAAGAAAAAGGTTCTCATGGACAAACATTCTTTCAAACACGTCTCCATGGAGACACGACGACTCACAATAGAGCTGTAACAAACTAAAAATAAAAGTCTCCTTGTCGTTCCACATTGTAATTCTGCAAAATGTCCGTTCCCTTACAGAGACTTGGACAGCAGCTGTTGGGAACGTTGTGACATGCTGATCATCTCTTCGTACTCTAGTGTCACAGTTCCGTTAAACACTGCAGAACATTTCCAAACACTCGGGATGGCAAGGTCACCTCGATAGTGGGAAAGGCCTGAGTGAGACTTCACTCCAGGCTTGTATGTATGTGTGTTTGTATTTTGAAATTACACTAATGTGCTTCTGACCTAAATGTGTGACCTTAACGTAATGTGCACGTGACCTGCTAGTGTCATTGCGTATGGAGGTGTTTGTAAACGGGAGAGTATTTTTGTACAGTGGAAAGGGAATCTGGACAAAGTTGAAGTGACAGTCGGAGGCCCGCGGGAGGAAGGGGGCACCACGGCGCCTGGGTTGAACTGTCATGCTCGCTGCAAAGTCTGATGGTCTGACCCCACGCAAACACACACACACACACACACACACACACAAAAAACACACTCCACATTTCAAATATTGCTCCTAAGGCTCACAACATGTATCGCTTCCTCAGGGTTACTACTCGCTTTGTTTCTCTGTCACACACACACACTTCTACATGCTCATATCCTGGAGTGCACTTGGATTATTCTTCAGCAGGTGTGAAGAGACAGATCATCGGCCTCCAGGCTAATTTAAATCATTGGAAAATTCATCTGGCCTTTATGCGACAGCTTTTCTAGGAGTCACATCTACACCGTCCCTCATGTGAGCACTTTTTATACCACTAGATTCGCAGTAATAGTTCAGTGTAGGTCATTCTATCTACTGTAATAAGGGCATTGGGTTTTACTAATGAAAACACCTATGACTAAAATAACTTATACTTTCACTTCATTTTCTAAGGTGTCAGGATTTGGCTGATTAGCATACCCAAGTTAGCTCCTGCTGGTAGATGTTGTAACTACATCTAAAGTAAAAGTATTCTGCTTTTGCTCTTTGCTTACAAAACTTGCCATGTGCTCTGGTGAAATTAAATTTAAAAATATAAAATAAGTAATATATAAATATCAATACAGTATATATTCAATTAATGACAGATGATAGAACAATAAAATGACAGACAGAGAGAAGGATAGACAGAATGACAGACAAAACGACAGATGGAATGATACACAGACAAGACAACAGACAGAAAGATAGATAGACAGAACCATGGGCAGAAAGAATAACAAAGACAGAACAAAAAACAAACAGGACAACAGACAAAATGATAGAACGACAGACAAATAGACAGATAAAACGACAGGCAAAGCAGTAGACAGACAGGATGATAGACAAACAGGATGACAGACAACGATAGACAGCACAATATACAGAAAAAAGACAGACAGAATGTTACACAGAAAGAATGATAGACAGACATAACGAAAAACAGACAGAATGACAGACAGAATTATAGACAGATTTACTGACAGACACAATGTTAGACTGACAGAATGATAAACAGAACGACAGACAGAATAATAGACAAATGGAACAACAGACAGAATAACAGATAAAAAAGAACAATAGACAGGATGACAAACAGAGCGACAGACAGACATGACTAAAGACAGAATGACAGCACAATATACAGACAAAATGACTGACAGAATGATACACAGACAAGACAACAGACAGAATGATAGATAGACAGAACCATGGACAGAAAGAATAACAAAGACAGAACAAAAAACAGACAGGACGACAGACAAAATGATAGAACGACAGACATAATTATAAACAGATAAAGGCAAAGCAATAGACAGACAGGACGACAGACAGAATGTTACACAGAAAGAATGATAGACAGACAGGACCATGACAGACAGAATGATAGAAAGACAGGACAACAGACAGAATGTTACACAACAGACAGAATGTTACACAGAAAGAGTGACAGACAGAACGACAGACAGAATAATAGATAAATAAGAACAATAGACAGAATGACAAACAGAGCTACAGACAGAAATGACTAAAGACAGAATGACAGCACAATATACAGACAAAATGACAGACAGAATGTTTCACAGAAAGAACGATAGACAGACAGTATGATATCAGAATGATAGACAAAGAATGATACACAGAGCGAAAAAGAGAAATACAAATAGACAGAACGACAGACAGACAGGACAACAGACAGAATGATAGATAGAATGATAAACAGACATGACGATAGACAGGGTAACAGAGAAAAAGATAAATAGAGTGACAGACAGACAGACAGACAGACATGACTACAGACAGAATGATAGACAGACAGGATGGCAGACAGAATGACAGACAGACAGGACAAAAAACAGAAAGATAGAACAATGGACAGACATGACGTTAGACAGGGTGACAGAGAGAACAATTAATATGATGACAGACAGATAGGACAACAGACAGAATAATAAATAGATAAATGATAAATGATAGACAGACAGCACAATATGCAGACAGAATGACAGACATAATGTTACACAAAAAAGAATGATAGACAGAATAAACAAAATAATAGATAGACAGGACGACAGACAGAGTGATCGACAGACAGGACAAAACAAACAGAATAATAGACAGACAGAATGATGCACAGACATGACGACAGACAGACAGGCGACAAGGATAATGATAAACAACAAACAGAATGATAGACAGACAGAACCACAGACAGACAGAACAACAGAAAGAACAGAATTATAGAAAAAACAACAGACAGACTGACAAAATGACAGACAGAATAATAGACAAACAAAACAACAGAATGACAGACAGAGAGAACGACAGACAGACAGGATGACAGAAAGAAAGATAGACAGACAGCAAAATATACAGACAAAATTACAGAATGTTACACAGAAACAACGACCACAACAGAATGACAGAAAGATAGAACCATAGACAGGATGACAGAAAGAATGATGGACAGACAGAACGATACAAAGACAGAACAAAAAAACAGACAGAATGATAGACAAAATGATAGAACGACAGACAGAATGATAGACAAAACGATAGACAACAATAGACACAATTATAGACAGACAAAACAACAGACAAAACGTTAGACTGACACAATCATAGACAGAACAACAGATAGACAGGATGACAGACAAAAAGACAGACAGACAGACAACAACAGACAGAATGATATACAGGACCACTGATAGAATGATAGACAGCACAATATACAGACAAAATGACAGAAAGAATATTACACAGAAAGAACGATGGGCAGACAGCACCACAGACAGAATAGACGCTAGACAGCACAATATACAGACAAAACCAAAGACAGAATGTTACACAGAAAGAACTATAGACTGACAGGACCACAGACAGAATGATAGATACACAGAACGATATACACAACGATAGAACAATAAACTGAACAACGGACATATAGTACTTCACTGGTTGTGTTACTTTATCCTTAATTAAAATAATGTAAGATTCAGTGATGCAGAGCAGAGAAATAAATCACATTAATGAAGGAATAACCCAATTAACGCTACAGTGCTCAAGATCTGTGTCTCAAACAAAGAATTTATGCAGATGAACAGACGGTTTCTACTAACAGGTGGCTTTTAGCAGTCAGAATCTAAAAAGACAGTTCACATAAGCACACTGTTTACATAGCCTAGCTGCTGCAACACTCAAATGTGCCATGAAATGCTACAGTGTTGATGCTAGTGGACGTGACAGTGATAGTGAATTATATGCATAGTAAACAGTCTGCAATTCCCACTTGTGGGTGAACCACTAAAAGAGGAGCAGCGATCGTTGAGTCATTAATTCATATACCATCAGAGTCGTGTCATGCTGCTGTGCTTCAGTGATTCTCTGCTCACATTTTGCGGCTTGCTAATCATCTGTGCCATCTCCTCATGACTTCAGACTACGGCATAGCTCGAATCGAGTTAATTGCTTTGATTGCCCGCATGCTTACAGTAGCTTCTCTATTTGCTATCCGTCTCGAGAGACGTCAAAGAGACTTTGTTTTTGGCACCTTTGTAAGAAATGATGAATTAATGAAATCCCTTTATAAGCACCTCATCAGAAACTAATCAGAGAATCAGGCTAGATGAGGTAACAGAGTTTCATGAAGCACTGGCACAGATGAGCTAGAGTGAATAACAATGTGAGCAGTCAGAGCTCTGAGTGGCAGCTCTGACATTTGTCGAGGACAAACAAGTTTCCTGTCAGAGATAAATACTGTAAGCAGCCTGGTGCCTTCTGTCCGGCCCACACAATCCTCATTACCAAAACACTTTTTTAAATAGTGGTTTCCGAGATGGCTGACAAATAGCCTCACATTCCAAAAAGCACAGAGAACAAGCACCTTTATGTACAGTAACATCTTGAGAGAATTAAGATGTTCAAAGTGTTATGGATACAACTACCCACTAATACAAGAAAACATGTCTAAGGCTGTAAATACATTTTTTTAATCACTACTTTTGTCTTTTTAGAGAAAAAAAACATCTAAACATCCTTATCTGCCTGTGCATCTTCTAATATGACCACCTGTTCACAGTTAAAATATTATCATTTTAACTGCATTATCAGTATTATCAAAAGTTTACATCCCCCTTTCAGAATCTGCAAGTTTAAGTTTACATCCCCTTGATTCTTAATACTGTGTTGTTACCTGAATAATCCAAAACTGTGTTTTTTGTTTAGTGGTAGTTGTTGATAAATCCCTTGTTTGTCCTGTATATGCAACTATAACAGAAGGTTCAAACACTCACTGATGCTCCAGAAGGTGAAAACTTTTTGAATTTGAAAATCAGGGTAAATTTAATTTATTTTGTCTTTTGGGAAACATGTAACTACTTTCTGTAGCCTCTGAAGGGCAGTACTAAATGAAAAAATATGATATTTAGGCAAAATAAGAAAAATTTACACATTTCCATGCTTTTCAAAAGTTTTCACGCCCCAGTTCTTAATGCATAGTTTTTCCTTCTAGAGCATCAGTGAGTGTTTAAACCTTCTATAATAGTTGCCCCTCAGTGTGAAAAGATGGCTCTCAAAATCATGCAGTCATTGTTAAAAAGGGTTCAAATACACAAAAATGCTGGAAAAACATTTAGCAGATTCTGAAAGGGGGATGTAAACTTTTGATCTCAACTGTAATTGATATTCAGTACAGATTACTAATTAAAATCTCCTGATAATACCTGATATTTATGTCATATTTACCTGATGTTCATGTCATCAGTCGAAAAGAAGGTTTTTTAATTTTACTTAACAGATAACTTAACAGATAAAATATATAATATAATATAAACATTTGTGGTTAAATTTTTTTTTTCTCACTTTTTAGAAAATGACCAATTGTTTTGTTAGATAAGACCCTTATTCCTTTGTTGGATCGTGTAGAGCCCTTGAAGCTGCATTAAAACTGCAGTTTGGACCTTCAACCCATTGATTTCCATTAAAGTCCACTATATGGAGAAAAATCCTGGAATGTTTTTCTCTAAAACCTTCTTTTCGACTGATGACATGAACATCTTGGTAAATATCAGGTATTATCAGGAAATTTTAATTCTGGAAGTAAACTAATCCTTTAAGGATTAATAATATGTACTGTATATCAATTACAGTTAAAAATCAAAAGTTTACACCCTCCTTTCAGAATCTGCTAAATGTTTTTTCCAGCATTTTTGTGTATTTGAACCATTTTTAATAATGACTGTGATTGTGAGATCCATCTTTTCACACTGAGGCACTCATATGCAACTATTATAAAATGTTTAAACACATAAGAAGGAAAAACTATGCATTAAGAACTGGGGCGTAAAAACTTTTGAAAATAATGGAGATGTGTACATTTTTCTTATTTTGCCTAAATATCATATTTTTTCATTTAGCCTTTAGAGGCTACAGAAAGTAGTTACATGTTTCCCAAAAGACAAAATAAATTAAATTTACCCTGATTTTCAAATTCAAAAAGTTTTCACCTTCTGGAGCATCAGTGAGCATTTGAACCTTCTGTAATAGTTGCATATGAGTCCCTCAGTTGTCCTCAGTGTGAAAAGATGCATCTCAAAATCATACAGTCATTGTTGGAAAGGGTTCAAATACACAAAAATGCTGGAAAACCAAATCATTTGTGGGACCTGAAGAATTTTTCTGAAGAACAGCAGGCAGTTTAACTGTTCAGGACAAACAAGGGACTTATCAACATCTATCACTAAACAAAAAAACACAACTGTGGATCATTCAGCTAACAGCACAGTATTAAGAATCAAGGGGATGTAAACGTTAACTTGCAGATTCTGAAAGGGGGATGTAAACTTTTGACCTCAACTGTAACAAACAAAAAAATTGTAAGAACTCTATAAAATACACATTTGGAGGGCATGAAAGACCGGACGTGTTTCCCTATCACTGTCTGAAGCCCTTGGGTAAAAAGAACATGATGATTCAGCACCACGTCAGTTCAATCTAAGACTTCATAACCATGAAAACCAACTGACCTCCCTCAAACACTGACTGCATATCAAGGACTTCCTAATGATTTCATAACAGCCTCTCGCCTGCCCAGAACTTCAGAATTTCTCCTTTAGCTCAAAGGGGAGAGGTGATGGCGTTTTCCATGGAAGTCCTCAGCTAGCATGGAGAAACACTGTCAGGCTGAGTGCTCCGGTGCAGACAATCACATCTGTCATGGAACGCTCTCTGGCAGTGTAATCTAATTTGAGTGTGTTGCTTGCTTCCCTCAAGCCAAGGATATACATGTCCAAGCAAAATGTCAAACACTAGCAGAGAAGCCAGCACACCCAGAGGCTCAAGGCCAGTCTGCACATAATGAGGCTAGAGGACCCTATCAGGGGTGTCAGCACTCGCCTAACCTATGGTTACACTTTCCTCATGACTAATGCTAGCGACAAAAAAATTGTGTGAACAAGCGCCAGTTCAGTCAAGGAGATGGATTCAAATAAGGTTTTAAATGTGTAGCTTAACAATTATATAGCCTAAAACAAATATAAATATATGTTTGCAGCCATTTAAATTCCAATTTTGCAAAAATATGGTACAGATAACAAAAATAAAGGTATACATTTATATTATGTTGAATCATTTATATTTCTTAATGGTTTTGAAAGTCTCTTATGCTTACTAAGGCTTATTCGATCAACAATACAGTAAAAAATTGTAATATTGTGCAATATTATTACATTTTAAAATAACCTTTTTTTATTTGAACATATTATAAAATGTAAATTATTCCTGTAATAGCAAAAGCAGTTAATGTTGTAGTTCAATGATCATGCAGTTATTGTGTCAAATAAAATAAAATAATAAGTAAAATAAAAAAGTAAAATAAGAAAAATTAAGATAAAATAAAAATGTTAATATATTATACTGTATTATATTATATTATATTATATCAGTTATTGTTGTAGTTCAATGATAATGGAGTTATTGTGTCAAATAAAAGAAAATACAAAAATAAGTAAAATAATAAAACTTAAAATAAAAATAATTTATATTTTATTATATAAGTAAAATAAGATCAAATAAAAAATTAAGATAAAATAAAAATTTAAATTAAATTAAATTAATTTAAATTAAATTGGATCATTAAGATTTCTTAATGGTTTTGAAAGCGGTCGCTTACTAAGGCTGCATTTATTAGATCGACAATACAGTAATAAGAGTAATGTTGTGAAATATTGTAATAATATATTATATTTTTAACATATTGTAAAATGTAAATTATTCCTGCAATGACAAAGCCAGTTATTTTTGTAGTTCAAAAAATAAAAAAAAATTAAAATAAAATAAAAAAATAAATCCTTAACACACAAAACTAAACATTCAAGGACCTTCAGTGAATGGAGGAAGTGAAGCTTTAACTTAATATGCAGGTTAAATTAAATTAAATTACATTAAATTACATTTTTTTTATTTAATTAAAAAATGAAATTTACATTTACAGACTTTCAGGGTAATAAAATAAAATAATAAAGAAAAAAAGAAAAAACAAAGAAAAAACGAAACTAAACTAAACTAAGCTAAACTAAACAAAAATAAATAATAAAATAAAATAAACAAAATCCTTCAACATTCACGGACCTCCAGGGAATGGAGGGAGTGAAGCTTTAACTTAATATGCAGGTTAAATTAAATTACATTAGGGCTGCAACAACGAATCGATAAAATCGATAAAAATCGATTACTAAAAGCGTTGGCAACAAATTTCATAATCGATTCGTTGTGTCGCGCGACGCAGAGACATTTGGTTGTTATTATATATATTTAAAAAAAATTGAGCGCAGAGCGGAGTGGACACATTCGGTCTCTCTCCCGCACTGATGCCAGCAGAGTTCGGCACCTCATATGCTGTGTTTCCATCCAAAAATGCGAATTTAACTTATGCGCAAAACTGGAACATTTGAGCATAAAGCACCGTTTCTACATTATGTATATATGCTGCCCCGATTTGTATCAAACATGTTTGATATTTAAGCCTACTTTGGCTAGCGTACTTTCACAGCAGCCAATGCTCGATCGCAAAACAGCTGCTGTACGGGTCGTTGGATAGTGGAGATGGAGAAAACTACTTCTATAGTTTTTGTAACACTGTCTGTCTGTATAATGTGTCGAAAACATACCACAACCGTGAGGAGAAAGAGGAGCTCTGCTGAGGTGAAATCGTCTCAGTTTTGAATAGGGCTGTGACGGTGGCACGTTGTTTTTTTTATATATAGCCTACACTTCAGTCAGCTAACAAGCAGCCTAAAAACGCTAAAACAAATCAAAGAAATAATATATTTAATTAAGAAAGTAGTCTAAGAGTATTAAATAGGTTATTAAACAAACATTCCTTGTAAAAATGTCCGACAGCTCATCAATTTTTGGCCGACTGAATTTCCAGTCCGACTGTCTTTTTTTCTCTTTCTCTTCCTCATTACACAGCTGCTGATTTTAATAGCAAAGTGATTACATTTATTTTCGTTCCTTTAGTTTATAAAGTTAATTTAGAGATATATTTGGAACACTTTTTGTTTGTTAAATTCAAGTTTTTGTTTTTTAAAGTTATACCTAGCAAACAGCGGCAGACAGATCAAAAGCCTGCTTAATTCATCGCGATTTAAATTAAAATCCATTGATATAAAAAACTTAAAACATATCACAATATTAGTTTAATCATTCAATCAAGATAATTCCAAAGTTTGTGCGGAGAGAAGCGCGCTTTGCAGGACATGGAGACGCCAGTGCAATGTGGAATTTCTTTTTTGCTCATAAAGGTAAGAGTAATTTACCACCCTGGCCGGAACTGTAAAGGGTCTACCTTAGTTTGTGTGTACTCACAGTATCAACAAAATGTGCTCTTAAAGAAAACAAACAGAATACGCTTGATATCTTTGGTTTAAACAGGAGCGCTTCACAATAATTAACCGAAACCCAGGTAATTGCCTCACAAACACAATATCTATAGAAAGCTTTAAATTATTATTTTACTATAAAACGAAATAATTAAAATCGAAAACAAAACTCTTTCATTAGCTAATCCATAAAGATGCATTAGGCATTAATGAGCAGATGGCAGGATCGTCAATTTCATCTTTGCAACACTGAATCAGAAAATACTAGTTTATTAATAAGTAATTCGAATATTTTCTTAATTTTTGCCTTGACACATTCATGGTAATTACTTTTGCTGGGGCTTTGAGGCCAGTTTTGCGTGCATTTGAATGCGGAACTCTTCCAGCTGGTCGCTGCTGATGGCAGGACACTAAACACCGCCATGGCAGAATGAATGTAGCAGAAAGTTAGTCAAGTTATCCCGTTCCAGCGTGCAAAGTCACATGACTTTTTTAATGCGCACTGAGGAATTTAATTTGAGAGGCTTCTTGATGGGAAATGCAGCATGTACACCACAGCAAGCCGCTGTCTTGACAGATGGTAATTTTAGTTTATTTATAGTCTATATATTTGGCAGATGTAAAGCATACATGTGTATGTTTTTTGTGTTAGTCCATTTTTATTTTATTATTATTATTATTATTATAACAGTTCAAGGAGCAACATGTTCGTGCACTTTCTAAAGATTTTAGTTCTGTTTTTGAATAAAGGGTTGTAAATCCCTTGTTTTTTTTTTTTTATCCGATTCATCGATTAATCGAAAAAATAATCGACAGATTAATCGATTATTAAAATAATCGTTAGTTGCAGCCCTAAATTACATTAAATTAAATTACATTTTTTTATTTAATTAAAAAATAAAATTTATATTCACAGACTTTCAGGGTAATAAAATAAAATAATAAAGAAAAAAAGAAAAAACGAAACTAAATTAAACTAAACTAAGCTAAACTAAACAAAGAAAAATAAAATAAAATAAAATAAAATAACAAACAAAATCCTTCAACATTCACAGACCTCCAGGCTTTAACTTAATATAATATAATTAACTTAATAAAATAATAATAATAATAACATTAAAATAAAATGAAAAACTTAAATATATACATGCATGTAATGCACATAATAAATAGTCACAGTACACGCACAAATATTATGTAAACATTAATCACAATTAATTCTGATTAAATTCAGTTAAAAAACTTGTCTGTTTTGGTTATAAAAACCAGTTGATAATCTTATCTTTGCCTTCACTTCAAATTCAACCTCCCTGTTCCTTTCTTAATATATTCTGAGGCATCCTTTTTCAACACGATCTGCATTTCAGATGTAGCTCAGGGATGCTGTACTGCAGCAGACGATTAGGAAGATCATCTTTATTTTACAACCCATTTTCTCCATCGCAGATGTTGTTTGTGGAATATGAGTCAGCCAAACGAAAAAGCAGCAGTGGAAGATGAAAAAAGAAAAATGATAATGATGATGAAAATGGCTTTTTTTCATTTCCACCTACCTTGGTGAGATATCACATCCTTGCTGCATGAAGGCTCCCAGGGAAAACCACAGGCTATTGAAGATCCCAAACTCATTGGTGTGTTCAGGTTGCTTCTCCTGCTTCTCCTCTCGCTGGTTCTGATTCTGGCCGTGCTGATTCGGCGACTGGTTGGGGTCTGGTGACGGAGGTTGGTTCTGGTTCTGGATCTGCTGCTCCGTTCCTTCCTCTTCGTCATCCGCGTGCCACTCGTACGGACTGAAGCGACTCACCAGGAAGAGAACCACACTCACGCCAATGTAGGCAAACACAATGCACATCCAGATCTCGTACGCCAATGGGTCCAGGAAGGAGAAGACGCCTGGTTTGGACTTGGTGGGCTTCTTGATCATAATGGATATACCTAAGCTCATGAAGGGCTTGGAGAAGTCGATGACCTCCTCTCTGACCAAAGTGATGGTGAGGGGGGCGACAGCCACGTCTGCTTTCTACAAGACAGAGATAAAGTGCCTAGTGTGATTTACTGTTGACAATCATGTTTTCTCAGAAAGTGATGCAATCAAACATTCACAATATGTTTTACGAAGCTTTGAGATCCAGTTTGCATACAACAAGGCGGTTCCTCTGTAGGTTTCCAGAGCGCACTGGAATTACAAATCAAGCCCAAACCAACAAAAAGCTTTATCTGCCATTTTAGAAGCAGCTGAACATATAAATAACTTCAAGTATTATGAATCACTACAGAGTCAATGTTGCATCCTCAAGAGAATCCCTCATACGCTATTGCTCTCTATGCATCATATTTTTTTTCTAAGAAGAAGAGAAATCTTACGAACGCCGCTCGACAACACTGAGCTGCGGTGTTCGCATTTAGCCCGATGAAGACAGACTACATCTGACACTGCTTAGCATTCCAAAGCCACTAATGCCGCAGCCTTAGGGTAAAAATGCTTTGAATAAAAAAATTGAGTGTGTATAAAAGCCAACCTCACATGCACCTTATTTTTGCTATTTTGAATTATATCTTGCTAATTGGACTTTGTTAGGACTTTTTGTTTTGTTGCAAAATTTTCAGAGAGTCAGACATTGCACTAACATGCTTTGACAGTAAGGAAAATGTACCCTATAAGTGATAAGAGACAAAAAAACTTTTGTTCAACCTGAGGTTTGGATACACTGTGTCCTGTTCTCTGTTCTGCAGCAGACTTTGCCAGCACTTTGCTATTTATTTCAGAAAAGATTTTTGTCATTGTTACAGATCTAGACCGGACCTCCAAGGAATGGAGGAAGTGAAGCTTTAAGCTAAAGCGGTTGTTAATGTACACTAGAGATATATGAACGTAATATGAAGGTTTCAATAAAATAAAATAAAAGCTTTGTTCTGTGTGATCTGTGTAATCTAAGTGACTGTTTATGTACATTAGTGATAAATCAACTTAATATGCAGGTTTCAATTTATAAATAAAAAATAAAATATTAAATTAAAATTAAATCAATTAAAAAAAAAAAAAATCTTTACGCTAAAGTAACTGGTAATGTACACTAAAGATTCATAAACTTAATATGCAAGTTTCAGTAAAATAAAATAATATTTTTTAAAAATAAAAGAAAAAATAAAAGCTTTAAGCCAAAGTGACTGTTAATGTACACTAAAATCAAATATTAAAAATAAAATTAAATAAATCAATAAAATAAAATAATGAAATAAAAATATAAAATAAAATAAAAAGTTTTAAGCTAAAGTGACTGGTAATGTACACTAAAGATTCATAAACTTAATATGCAAGTTTCAGTAAAATAAAATAATATTAAAAAATAATAAAAGAAAAAAATAAATAAAAGCTTTAAGCCAAAGTGACTGTTAATGTACACTAAAATAAAATAAAATATTAAAAATAAAATAATACAATTAAATTAAATCAATAAATAAAATAATGAAATAAAAATATAAAATAAAATAAAAAGTTTTAAGCTAAAGTGACTATTAATGTACACTAGAGAAAAATTAAATAAATAAAATATAAAAAATACAATAATACAATTAAATTAAATCAATAAAATAAAATAATAAAATAAAAAGCTTTAAGCTAAAGTGACTGTTAATGTACACTAGAGATACATGAACTTAATATGCAGGTTTCAGTAAAATAAATTAAACTAAATTAAATTAAATTAAATTTTTTAAATTTAATTAAATTTAATACAATTATAAAATAAAAGCTTGAAGCTAAAGTGACTGTTAATGTACAATAGAGATACATGAACCTAAAATGCAGGTTTAGATAAAATTAAATTAAATTAAATTAAATTAAATTAAATTAAATAATAAAACAAAAGTAAAATAAAATGAATTTAATTTAATTTAATACAATTATAAAGTAAAAGCTTGAAGCTAAAGTGACTGTTAATGTACAATAGAGATACATGAACCTAAAATGGTTTCAATAAAATCAAATAAAATCAAAATCAAATAAAAAAATTATAAAATAATAAAATTAAATTCTAAAATTAAATTAAATTAAATAATAAAAATTAAATAAATAAAACAAAAGTAAAATAAAATGAATTAAAATAAAATAAAATAATAAAAATTAATTAAAATAAATAATAAAAATACATTAAATTATCAAATAAAATGTAATTAAATAATACAAAAAAAATACAAAAAAATAATAAAACAAAAGTACAATAAAATGAATTGAAATAAAATAAAAAATAAAATAAAGGCTGGAATAAATAAATTAATAAACAAACAAATCCTTACCACACAAAACTTAACATTCACAGATAACAGCTACTTACGCCATACACTAGTTCTCCAACCATCCCATTCCACATCATAGTCTCTGCGTCTCTGGCTCCATACTTTCCGTCCCCCACTAGTTCTAGCCTGTAGGAATAGCCCACGTGCTTGGCAATCTCTGCGGCCAGCTCCACGCAATAACCTTCGTATTTGTCATTACCCACTAACTGCTCGTGGTTCTTCTTCAGCATCACATATGGAGACTCCTAAGGATAAAGAACACAGTGCAGGTTAATTTAACATTTCTTGTTTTGCGTGGTAGCAAGGGCCAGATCAGTCTACTTGTTTGATTACTGTATGATTCAGAGCTGAAGAGGCTTGAAAGAAAGTCTTGCATCAGCGACATCAAATGTTTTCTGCATTTCCAGCATATTTCTCAGCTTATATATTATTGAAGAGTTGCATTTCAGCTCAGTTCTGTGCATCAACATCAACAGAAAAAAAAAACATCCAACAAAAACAAAACAAAACAAGAGAAGTACACTGAAATGTGTGTGTATGAGGAAACACAGGTGCATGGGTGTAATATTACAGTGCTGTAGTCTATTATAAAAGACAAATCAATACTACAGCTGTCTAACCACAGTCAAAGAAAAATCCTTAAGGGAATGAAGGTATTTCTTTTTGGAGTTCCTCTGAAATAAGATTAATAGCCACTCAAAACTCTGAGTCAGCCCACAAACTGTGCCCGTAATGAGCAGAACAGTAAACCCAGCAGGGTTCAAAAGATTCACACTACCTCTCACCTTCCTGAGAGGATGGTGATTCACCCCAGAGGAAGAGAACAAACTCCTCTGAGTGAAGGATCATGTGGTGACAATTTTTACAAATTTGCATCATTTTTTACCATGAAACAAGTTATATAACCCTCCAGGAGCACCAAAATATCATGGTGACATTAATAATGTTTTTTATGTCTTTGTTGTATGCTCTAGCAGGTTTGTGGCTACTAAAATGGTAGTGACTAAATCTGACTGAGCCACTCGGTACTTCAAATACACAAAACCAACATTAAAGAACTAATGGTAAAAAAAGCAAATAACCGTCTATATCAACAAGTGGCAGTAGTTTATATTTGTCATTCAAAAAAGGAAGCTAAAACTTGTATTGCGGATATACAAACTGTAAGCAAAGCAGGCTTGCTTACCATTTTGAATATGAATCATGCTGATTAGTTGGTCTGAACTTCCTACATTCCAGACAGCCATGTCGTTATTAAAATATTTGCATATTGGAATGCTCAGATGAAAAATGAGAACAGCCTCTGTGTTCATTATTGACTTGGTTGTTTGCATGGTTTCATTACTTTCGCTAGTCTTCTCGTGCACTGGTTCGCTAAGTTGAACAGCCAATCGGAGTCAACTGAGCTGACAGACATTCAGAGAGTGATTAAATGGATAGTTCATCTAAAAATGAAAATTCTGTAATTAATTTCTAAACCATAAAACATTTGTTAATCTTCAGAACACAAACAAAGATATTTTTAATGAAATCCAAGAGCTTTCTGACCCTGGATAGACAGCAAAGCAACTGACATGTTCAAGACCCAGAAAGGTAGTAAGGACATTGTTAAACTAGCCCATGTGACATCAGTGGCTCAACTGTAATTCTATGAAGCTGCAAGAA
The DNA here is from genome assembly GCF_049309525.1 of Garra rufa. Lineage (NCBI taxonomy): Eukaryota > Metazoa > Chordata > Actinopteri > Cypriniformes > Cyprinidae > Garra > Garra rufa. The sequence goes on along the minus strand of NC_133379.1, from coordinate 20,446,921 downwards.
TACTTTTTGTGTGCAAAGAAAACAAAAATAACGTCTTTTTTTATGATATCAGTGATATCAGTGGTTTAACCATAATGTTATGAAGAAACAAAAAACAGAGCTCCTTCTACAGCAGTGGTTCTCAATCCTGGTCCTGGGGGACCCCTGCTCTGCACATTTTGCATGTCTCTCTTATTTAACACACCTGATTGAGATCTTCAGCTTGTTAGTTCAGTTCATGGATCTCTCTCCTAATGAGCTGATCTCAATCAGGTGTGTTAAATAAGGGAGACATGCAAAATGTGCAGAGCAGGGGTCCCCCAGGACCAGGATTGAGAACCACTGTTCTACAGGAAACAAATGTAGGCGCCTATTATTTTTCTAACACTTTAACTTTTTAGTCATACTGTCACGTGGTTATGTCTCATCTTTTCTTGACTTTATCAGCAGTTTAATCCATCTTGTAGATGTCCTGGGAACTAAGTTTAACTTAAAAGTGGGAACTAAATATCTTTTCCACCTTGAAAACTATATACAGTCACAAAGAATTGCTTATTACACAGAATCTGTGCCAATATCATGGACCATAAGCATCACTTGGCCACTGAGTGTAGTCTGGGTTCCTTCTTAATGCATCCTATAAATGTTGCCATATGTCTTTCACAAATCTAGTTGGTTTTTCTTCATTAATGAAATGCAGTTTTATAGGAGGTGTTGAATTTTATCTTTAGCTCCTTTCATTCTTTATGATCATGTAGACAACAGGTTAAGTAAAAATATTAATATGCAACAGCGCATTAGTATGGCAAAATGATAACTGACCCCACTTGAACTAAGGCGCTAATGAATTTAGCATAATTTTAAAGCTAATAAAAGTAACAAAGCACAAAGCTTATCGATTATGCTGCGATTATTGGACGAAAAGTGCGCTTCAAATAATATAAAGTTCACACATTAACAGAACACAGCGTATAGAAGAAGCCATAGTAAGTGCCCATATTCACACAGCTGACAGTTTTACCTGTTATAGTTTGTTCAAGTTGTGCACGAAATAGACACTGCTATTCTGCACTTGGGGTTGCAAATGCGACAGTTTTAGTCGCAGTCTGAAGCCCTGAAAAAACTTTATTCAACAATTTCTTATCTTCCATGTCAGTCCTCGACACATGTTCACAAGAGTACCACGATGCATAAAGAAATTGTTGAATGAAGTCATTGTTTTGGTTTTCTTTTATGGTTGAATATATTAACAATGTACTTACTGCAGTTCTGGACCTTGAATGTGTCAGCTGCATTGCTGTATATGCAAGGTCAGAAAGCTCTCGGATTTCATCAAAAAATATCTCAATTTGTGTTCCAAAGATGAACAAAGGTCTTTCGCTTGGAATGACATGAGGGTGAGTAATTAATGACAGAATTTTCATTTTTGGGTGAACTATCCCTTTAAGTGTTCACTGTATATAAAGCTAAGGTGTAATTTTTTGATTTGAAAAAACGTTCTGTCCATTTTCAATATAATTGAAGCCCATTATATAGTTAAAAGAAAAGATAATAGAGACTACATAGCACATTGTCACATACAGTGCCTTGCAAAAGTATTCATTGAGGCTGTAAAGGTCCTTCAACTGTGTACTGAGTTAAGGGTATGAATACTTATGCAATGTACTTATTTTAGTGTTTTATTTTTAATAAATTTGTAAAATTTGTAAAATCTGGTTTTTGCTTTGTCATTATTATGGTGTATGGAGTGTAAATTGATGTGGAAATCAATTTAAAAAGTAATTTAAAGCAGTTTAACATAATGCTGCAACAAAACTAAATGTGAAAAAAATTAATACTTTTGCAAGGCACTGTATCTTGTAATGAGACTTTATATTTTACAACATTGATTCTATGTCTTACAATGTGACTTATAACTGCCATAAAAAATGCACAGACAGCTATAAGCTCATTATCTACACACACACACACACACACACACACACACACACACAAACGTAAAAATTTGCACACCATTTCATCTTCATGACACTGATGATTTGTAATTCACACTTAATGTGAAACATTGCCTGAACAGATGAACAGAAAAAGCTTTAAAAACAACAAAAACCACAACTATTGATGTACTATCTTTCCAACTCAAGTCAAGTACTGAAAACTCACCAAGATGGTGGTGACTACGTAGGTCCTGTTTTGCAGTCCAAACGTCTCATTGAGCATATTGGTGTAAGTAGCTGTGCTCACGTACTTCTCATGTTGGTTCCAGTAGCCCACCTGCAGGCAGAAGGGAGGAATATCACAGCAGTGCACAGGAATTTCAGAGCCACTATTTTTAGAATGTTAAATATTCATATTGACGGCTTAAGAGGAGCTGTAATCACTTGAAATGCATACGCGGCTCTTTAAGCCTGCCTGTGACTAACACTTAATTTTGCTTTCATCACAGCTAGTGCTGAAGTTTCAGGTGCAACCTCAGGTTAATCATTCCGAATCAAATTTATGTCAGGAGAATGTCAAGCATGATCTGTTTTCTAAAATTTCGAGTGAGAAGTCAGAATGTGAAGTCATTGGGATGGGCTGGTTAAGTCTGGACACTAAGCAGGGAAAAAAACGACTTGATTTACTTTCTTAGGTCCGTTTGGGCCAAATTCCATCACGCTGACTGTGAAGTTGGTCCGATGTCCTTTTTCATTAAACTGAACATGTCCTGTAAGCCCTTCAAACTGCACCTACAAAGAGAATTACACATAATCAGATTGTTAATCATTTAATCTTCATCACTCACATCGAACTTAACTAGGTGTGAAACCTGATTTACATTTTTTTACAGGAAGCCAAATGATACTTATGACTAGGGCTCCACGATTAATCAAAATAAAACTAAAATCAGTATAACTTACTGTGATTATCATAATGACTGTCATTTAATTAAATAAATATATGCACTGTGTCTTAAAGGTACAACAGCATTAAAAAACTAAACATACGAGGTTAAAGTACAAATAAATAACATTTTGAGAATAAAATCTAAATATTTTGAGAATAAAATCAAAATGTTTTTAAGAATGAAGTCGAATTTATGAGAATAAAATTATAGCAATTAAAGTTATAATACTTTGAGAATATAGTCTGCACATGCAAATGGCCCAGATTGGGAGCACCAGGAGAAGTTTCCAGGCCACCGGAATTTATTTGAATATATGTGGGATTATTAACAGAAATTATACCATGTGTTAAAACTCGCAGGGACAGTATGCTGGGAAATAATATTTCATGTCTTCGATTGCATTCATTAGGCCTATTTGTAGTGTGCCATCCACCCAATAATAGCAATAAGCTTTGTGCTTTTAGTACTTTTAATATCAAACAAAGTCTCAGCTTTCAAATTCTGTCATTTTTGTATTGAAAAACAAACAATGTGTCTTGCAATAATGTGTTTTTCATGCTCTTTAATGTGGCGGGACAGTTTGCTTTATTCATGCCATTTATGACGTTCGTTTACTTAAATTATATTGTTCTCTCTCTCGAAAATTCCGCAAAAAACCTCTGTGGCATCCAATCTTTCGTTCCTCATGTTTTTAATTAAAAACAACAATAAAATGTTCTAAACATATGTTAATAATAAGTTATTTTGTCTTTTCTGAGATATATAAGTGACTATTCACAAGCTGTTTTATTCATGGTATAATACAGTAAATGATTGGAAATAATATTTAACATCTTCCATTTATCATTTGTACCGCACCAGCCACCCAGTAATCGCAATAATTTTGTGCTTTCATGCTTTTAACATAACAAAGCTCAGTCAGTTTTATCACGAAATACAAATTATAAATGCGTTTTCCCTCTTTATTCTAAGTTTATAGCATGATACAAATGCGAAGGAGTGATGACAGTCCAGAAATAGAACAGAAATAGTTTAATTTAATGAAACAAATGTCCCATTGTAATCGGAAAGATGATTGACTCACATGCGGCTTAAACTAAGGCAAATACAGCGATCTGTCACGTCACATTAAAAAACACCAAAAACACATTATTGATTATGAAAACTAAGACTTTGAAATATCTTCCGGTACTCCCAATCCGGGCCATTTGCATGCGAAATAGGCTAGAATATATTCTCAAAATATTATAACTTTAATCTCATAATTGCAACAAATTAATCCTCGTAATTTTGTCTTTATTCTCAAAACATTTTAACTTTATTCTCAAAACACTCTGACTTTATTCTCATAATTTTGTGCCACTAAAACTCCATCGTATAAAGGGAAAAAAAATAAAAATCACCCCATGATTTGCTTAATATCAAGCCATTCTAGGTGTATATAACTTTCTTCTTTCAGACGAATACAATCAGAGTTATATTAAAAAAATGTTCCAAGCTTTATAATGGCAGTGAATGGCTGTTGAGATTTTGAAATCCAATAAAGTGCGCCCATTCATCATAAAAAGTGCTCAATGCCATTATAAAGAGCCAGGACACACTCCGATTCAGAAAGAAGAAAGTCATATACATCTAGGATGGCTTGAGGGTGAGTAAATCATGTTTTTTTTTACATTTTGGGTAAACTATCTATTTAAGTGCGGCACTGTGTTCCTTTACACACAAGCAGCTTATGATCCTGTGTTCAGTGTCTCAAAGCGACAATAAATGCTCTTCCACATGAATTCATCTTTGCATTAGAGCTACTCATAACATGAATTAGGGAACACAACATGTGCCAAACCTATAATGAGAAGTGCTTATAAACCAGCTGTTGTCAACAGAGAGAAGCTTAACGGCCTCCTTGCGCCAAAATAAAAGCTTGATGGTTTAATGTTATAAAATAAAGAAATCAAGAAATGTTATATTTTTTAAATTTATTTTTAATATAATTTTTTTATGTTTATTTTGTAATGAGTTTATTTAGTAATTTATATATTTTTATATACCAATTTTTTATATAATGTTTGTGTATATTTACATATATACTATACTATAATATTGAGCACAAACCTGGAGCTTTAAAAAAAACAAAAGCTAATTGAAAGGGATAGTTTACCCAAAAAAATAAATAAAATGTTTGTCTGCTTACCCCCAGGGCATCCAAGATGACTTTGTTTCTTCAGTAGAACACAAACAAAGATTTTTAACTCAAACCGTTGCAGTCTGTCAGTCATATAATGGCAGTCAATGGTTATCAAATCTTTAAGAGTAAAAAAAATGCAGACAAAACCAAATTAAACCCTGCAGCTTGTGACGATACGTTGAGGTCTTAAGACGCCGGCTGTTGTGCACATGCTCCATACAGTTGAACGTTCCGGTGGATCATAGGTAAATAATGATATAAATACTGTTTAGTTTCTTGCACAGACCGATCGTTATGTGTATTAAGACCTCAAAGTATCGTCACAAATCGCAGGGTTTTATTTGTTTTTGTCTGTGTATGTTTTTTTTTCACTTTTAAAGATTTGGTAACCATTGACTGCCATTATTTGACTGACAGACTGCAACGGTTTGAGTGAAAAATCTTCGTGTTCTACTGAAGAAACAAAGTCACCTACATCTTGGATGCCCTGGGGGTAAGCAGATAAACATCACATTTTCATTTTTGGGTGAACTATCCCTTTAAAAAGTTTAGGCAATTAGCCTTTTTCTTTCAATTGTACAGCCATAACTGTGCATTAAAAACTGCCATTTTTAAAAGCTAAAAAAAGCCAGTTCTGGGAGGTAAAACTGGCTCTGCACCAGCCACTGAAAACCTTTTGGTCTTGAATCAGAAACTCAAACTCAAATAAACGTAATAAAAAAAAAAGTAAAAATTAAAATAAGAATTTACGAAGCCCACTCAATTGATCAGCATTATGTTAATATGTATGCAGCGCTGCACAGTGGCTGTTTTCTGTTTGTCTAAAATGAATGTATTTACAATCAACATCTATATATGATTGCTAAGAATTTCATCAGATAGTGGATGAAACAAAAGCAGTCTTTGATTGCATAAAGAGGCTGAATCAAATTACTTTGTTGGTTAAGATGACCCTGATGTGCTGATGTTTGTTTGTGGGCAGGCTATATAGTAACAGTATAGTAACTTCCAAGTCAGTAAACCAGCACTCTTTTGTTACCTGCTGTAGGGCTCTCTGAATGTCGATGCCCTGGCCCCAGGGTGCGGGAGGGTTAGCCAGACACTCTCCTGCATTCCCCCTGCGAGAAATATCAATGCGCTGCTTCCTCAGGTTCTGGAAAGCAGTGGCCATGACAGTCACCCCGTCATATGTGAGCGCTCCAGTGTACTGAGACACGTCCCAAATGAAAAGCAAGGGGAAAAGGACAAAAGAATTCATTCACAACCTTTGGATTTCACTTGCTGGCTGAAAAGACCAGCATAGTGGGTCACCAGCAAACATTGATGTCTTTCTTAACTAGTTTAAGTAGCTAAGATTTAATCCATTCACCATCTTCACCTCTCAAATGCATTAACCAAGCAAGATCAAAATGGAAATTCAAGGTATTTTCAGAAGGGCATACACCTTTTTAAGTTCATCGTGAGAGTTTTTAAAATCATATTTTTATGGCTAAGACCTTGCTTTACCTTGAGCCTCCTTTTGGGACTCTTCAAGTCTTTACTGTCAAACTCCAGCCAGTCTTGTATTGTCCTGCTGACAGTAGGGTTTGTGTAGTTCATGAGCTGGAAGCCTGTCACATTGGCACCTCCTTTCTTGAATTCTGTGAGATTAAGATCCAGAAATCCCTGAAGGCAAACACACCAAAATCTTCATTTATTTATACATCCTTCAATCCTGCTTTGATGCACAGACCAACTTTTAACATAGCAAGTTTTAGGACTTTATGTACTCTAATGCAAAAAGAATAAGCAATCATTTTTAATATTAGAATTGTGTTAGGGAATGTTTTTAGGGTAATAAAATGAGATTAAAAATCTATTACACTTTCTATTGCAGCAATAAATTAAATTTAAGAAAAAATAGTATTCAGTTCTGTGTCAAACAGAACACAATATAAACCCATAATTAAAGTCAGAATACTTTTTAGATCTAATTACATCTTCTTAGACTAGATTTTAGAAAATACCCATTAGAAAAGGCTTTATGGCCCACTTATGGCATTATATCAGTATAATGTGGTGACATACACAGATATGCATGCTGGGTAAATATCACAGGATCTGTTTGATAACAGCTAATTGTATCTGTGTTTATGTGTATGTTTGCTGATCTGGGTGACCGACCCATGCGGCGATGAAACCCCAGGGGACTCTATAATGCAAAGTGTTGCATCCTTGCTGCTTTCATCATAATTGGTTATGGGATGACATCTTTTTTCATCATCGCTGAATTGGATTATGTGCATCGAAAAAAGAGTGTTGTTTGGAGGATTTTCTTTTCTTCACATCACAGAACCCAATTATATACTTACAATGTGTCCTGTGAAGTCACAGTTCAGTGATGTATTGCAGTTTCTTTAGTCGGGCAATTACATCTTCTGAACAACTATATTTTTGTAATATTAAGATATTAAAACCATTATGTTTTCTGAGCAACTATTACTCCACTGAACTCCTTAATGCATTGGCAGCCCTAAAATATTAAAATCATCCTGAACAATTTAAACTACTAGAAAATAAATAATATAAAATAAAATAAAACATTCAAACCTAGCAAAGACAATCTAGGAAATATCTGAAAAGTAAAATAAAATAATAAATAAAAATGTTGAATGTATTTAAAATTTTAAAATAAAAATGTAGAATAAATAAAATAAAAAATATAAATAATTTCATTTCATTTATTTAATTTTTAAGAGAGCCAATGAAAGTAAAATAAAATAATAAAAAAATATATTTAAAAATATATATATTAATAAATAATTTTAAACGACCACATACAACCTAGGAAAGATCTTAAAAGTATCGTCATGGAGTGAAAATTAAATAATAATAAAAAAAACAGAACAAAAATAAATAAAAATAAATAAATAAATATTTAAATCAATAAAACTTTAAATACAAAAAATATTAATAATACATGCTAAACTACCATAGACAATCTAGGAAAGATCTGAAAAGTATGGTCATAAAGTGAAAATGAAATAATAATTAAAAATAAAATAAACAGAATTTATTTAAAATTTAAAAATAAAATTTTAGAATTTGTTTTAAATTTTAAAATAAAATTTTTGAATTTGATTTAAATTTTAAAATAAAATTGTTGAATATTTTTAAAAAACAGAATCAAAATAAATAAAAATAAATGAATATTTAAATGAATAAAATTTAAAATAAAAAATATTAATAAATCATGCTAATACTACCATAGACAATCTATGAAAGATCTAAAAAGTATGATCATACCGTTAAAGACGAAAAAAATCTAAAATAAACATATTAAAAAATTAATTTGATTCAAAATCATATCTAAACATAAATATACAATGCTTCTTGTGTCAGTCTATAAGCGCTGTATCATTAGTAAATTTTATTTTATTAGTATATTAAATAAAATAAAATAATTAATAAAAATATATTAACAATACATTCTAAACTAGGAAAGATTTTAAGAAAGTATGGTCACAGAATAAAAATAAAATATATATTTTTTTAAATTAAAACGTTTTAAAAATGTATTAAATTTAAAAATCGTATCTAAAGATAAATTTACAAAGCTTCTTGTGTCAGTCTATTAGTGCTGTATTATTAGTATGTTTCCTGAGCATAGGAAGAAAATAAAAAAAGGAAGCCAATAAAGAATAAAATTAAGTTAAATTAAATTAAATTGTAAAAAGATTAATTTAATTAAATAAAAAGTGCCATATCATTCACCCATTAGTCCTAACTGATTTGCTGAAAGGTGGACATATTATAATGGATGCTACACCCCTGCCACACACTCCTACTCACAAGGATGCAAAAAGAAAAGGCATCTAATGCCTTCTAGAAAGGGAACAAATGCTAATTCTGTCAGCTCAGAGGGTAATCTGCAATCTGTCTGCATTGTGTGCCGCATTTAAAAGCATGCACATTCCCCAGTCTCCCCAGTCACACTGAAAAAAGGGAGAAAAAGTAGCCATGCAATGTAAAACACCACCATCAATTTGTCTGAGCGTTCCCTTGCGATTCCAGTCAATGTTCAAGAGGTTAACTGACAATACATCTTAAGTAGCCTTAAGGCTCATAGTTCATTCATGCAGACCAAAGAGGGCTGAAGGATACAGGATGCTCCACTTACCAGGTTTGCTAGTATGTAATGGTAGTTCTTCATGTTCTTTTTTTGCGCCGCAATCTGAAAGACAAACGCAACACACGTGAGAGCATAAAAGCACAACCCCCTCTCTCTCTCTCTCTCTCTCTCTCTCTCTCTCTCTCTCTCTCTCTCTCTTGCCGTCAGCTAATGGCAGGCCTCTTTCATTCGACGCCAATTAAAGTATAATTTTTAGCCTGGCTCTCTAAATAGCAATGAATAGGTCCCATCATTCAGGACTTAATTGCACACCCTCCCAAGCTCAGTAAGTGTGGAATATCTGTGATCAGAAGGGGCAGTCGGAACTGCACGAAATGGAAGGGAGGAAAGAAGGATTTGGCATCTGTCACCATAGGAAGTCCAATTATAGGACTTAATGACTACATGTGCATGAAGACCGCAAGAACACCTGTGAACGGCAGCAAGCCTCTGGAAGCACACCGCCAGGGTTAATTGTATCGGATGCTGATTTCTGATCATTGGGTTTGGCAGTGGTTTCTTTGTGATCTCGTCTGGATGGTGAATAGTGAGAAAGGTAATTGCCTTGGTGTGCCTGAAGGAGGAATTCATTGTTTCTCAAATCATTTCTGGGAAAGACATGACATAATTTTAAAGTGTACTGAACAATTATCTGCTATCCAAGAAGACAGGTAATGTTCCATTGTGAAGTCAATAGAAAATTTCTAAAAATCAAGTCAGATGTCCCAGAACAACTTATTTAGTGTCTTATTTACACTGTGAATTATGAAACCAAAATAAAGGACTTTTGACAACTACAACTAGAAATGAATTGGAAACTTGGAATTGTTTACCAGGGGCATTTTTTACATTTGTGAGGGCAATTTTTATAATCACCTTATTATAAAAAGTCATATGTTGTCTTTAATGTCACATACTTAAAGGAGAAGTCCGTTGTGATATTGACCTAAAGCAGGGTTCCTCAAATCTTACCCTGGAGGTCCAATGCGCTGCAGAGTTTAGCTCCAACCCTGATGAAACTCACCTACTTGTGATTCTCTAATGATCCTGAAGACCTTGATTAGCATTCTCAGGTGTGTTTGATTAGGGTTAGAGCTAAACTCTGCAGTGCATTGGACCTCCAGGGTAAGATTTGAGGATCCCTGACCTAAAGTGTAATGAATCATGATACCGAGTGTGAACTTACCTTTCATAGCTCATCTCGGCTTGTCCCCTGCACTCCGAAATCTGGCCCAAGTTAGCCGATGCTAACAACAGGTTGTCTTTGAGTGTGCATCGTGCATCGGACCAGCCATGTAAATAAATCACTGTTTTACACCATTTACGAGGCACAAAGTAGCTCCACACTTCATTGGTAGACTTCCAAGGGCCCTGACATTTAAAACAGGACATTGAGAACTTTGAAAAAGCACTGGTAGTTTATTTACAAGAAGATTTATACAGACAATCCCTTCAGGAAATTTACCGTTCGCCGCCATCTTGAATTTAGTCACGATAAGTCGAGTGACGAGCAGGAAGGAAGCTACAACCTGATAAGTCAAGTGAATACTCGCATTACTTTTGGACTGGAGTTAATGCAGACAGTTGGCAATTACAAGGATGTCGGACGATGAAGCTACTGAGTTTTAGGAAGTAGTAGTTTAGTTTCCTTCCTGCTTCCTGAAGGGATTGTCTGTATAAATCTTCTTGTAAATAAACTACCAGTGCTTTTTCAAAGTTCTCAATGTCTCGTTTTAAATGTTAGGGCCCTTGGAAGTCTACCAATGATGTGTGGAGCTACTTTGTGCCTTGTAAATGGTGTAAAACAGTGATTTATTTACATGGCTAGGCCGATGCCCGATGCACCCTCAACGACAACCTGTTGTTAGCATCGGCTAACTAGGGCCAGATTTCGTAGTGCAGGGGACAAGCCGAGATGAGCTATGAAAGGTAAGTTCACACTCGGTATAATGATTCATTACACTTTAGGTCAATATCACACCGGACTTCTCCTTTAAATTTACCCAATTACTTCAATCATTATTTTAAACTGTTGTCAATAGCAATAGACTGTTTAAAATTGTATCTAAATTATACATGTAAAAAAACTGAAGCTCATACTTTATATTGTAATAATGATTAGTAATCTTGATATAGAAACAATGTAAAATATTTTTTCATTTGGGAAACGTCACATTCTTGCTTAATAGACAAATATGTCAGTCCTTGATGTTAGCAGAGTCTACACTCTTAAAAATAAAGGTGTTTTAAAAGATTCTTCACAGCGATGCCATAGAACAACCATTTTTGGTTCCACAAAGAACCATTCAGTCAAACCATCTCTTTCTTACATTTTTAAAATCTGAAGAACCTTCTTTCCCCACAAAGAACCTTTTGTGAAACAGAAAGGTTCTTCAGATGTTAAAGGTTCTTTATGGAGCCATTTAGACAAAAATGGTTCTTCTATGGCATCGTGAAGCACCTTTATTTTTAAGAGTGTAGCCGAGTGCAAAAACTCACGTTATAATTACTGAAGCTATGACTGAATCTTTTATTTACATCGTATCTGCACTGTGTTGTTCATGATGAGGGAATTCACAAGTGTGCGCAATCATCAACAGCTCCAGTGTTTCAGCGCTGACTAATCTAAGTGCTTCTGATCGGCCAATGCATTCCTTTGTTCAACAGAAATGCGTTTGATTGGTTATTAGGCTCAACGCTGCACAAAACAGCAAGTAAAAGCAATCTGATGCAGTGTGAGCAAATCTAAATATGATTCTACGAATTTACACTTTTTATTCATTTTCACATTTCATTTTAATCGCGACAGCCGTAATATTAATTTGTTCAGGGGCATTTTTGCCTCTTTTTCTTGAATTTATTTATATACCACAACCCCTCATTAATTCCGACCATGGAATAAATGAATGAAGGAATACATTTGTGTTGTACTAAAAAAACATTTTCTGTGTGTGTTAAGACTGTATTTTTTTAATGTTAAAATAAATTAAGTGTTTTGCAACAGTACTAATTGTTAAGACCAAATTTTATTTCACAGACAGCCAAGTTTCCAGTTCAAATTTGCCAGTTGCTTATGATTACTTAATAAGTAATTGGTATTATTTTAGTGAAAATAGCTGGGAATGATTTCAATTTGTATGTTGGTTTTGAATTTATAGACTTGAAAAATGTAAATGTTACCCTGGACCAAAAAACAGTCACGAGGGTCAAATGTTTTGCTGATAAATAAGCTTTGCATTGATGTATGGTTTGTTAGGATAGGACAATATTTGGCCGAGATACAACTATTTTGAAAATCTGGAATCCGAGGGTGCAAAAAAATCAAAATATTGAAAAAATCGCCTTTAAAGTTGTCCAAATGATGATGATGAACTAAGACAAATTGGCGTTCTACGCCAGAACAACAGCATCACATGCATACGTTGTGGTACTCTCATGAACATCCAGTAAAGACTGAAAGTCGTTATTTTTATTTTCTTTGCGCACAAAACGTGTTCTCGTAGCTTCATAAAATTAAGGTTGAACCACTGATGTCACATGGAGTATTTTAATAATGTCCTTACTACCTTTCTGGGACTTGAACTTGTCGGTTGCGCTGCTGTCTATTCAGAGTCAATAATCTCTAGGATTTCATCAAATATCTCGACATAATTTGTGTTCTGAAGACGAATGAAGGTCTTACAGGTTTGGTACGACATGAGAGAGAGAGCAGTTAATGACAGAATTTTCATTTTTGGGTGAACTATCCCTGGGTGAAATACTTTGTTTGGGCCAAACTATCTGGTTATGGGTTAGAGGTTTTACACAGTAAATTACACGCACTATATACATGATATAAAAAATTAAACATGTTCTTAATCATAAGTAACGTATGATTGAGCATTTACCAAGTTTAAGATGGAGCTGAGTCTCTCTAGCTCACAGTCCAGTATGATCCTGTACTCCTTCTTATTATCCAGATCTTGGATGGCTTTCAAGAACGCCGCCTCTGTCAGGGTGTCAAAATTTATGGATGTCACCTGCCAGGTCTTCTCAGCAGCAGTGTCCAAGATCTTTTGCAGCACTGTCAGACCTTCAAAAACAAAACAAAAAAGAAAAAGTCCCAGTAAGAAGTCTCATATGGTTAGAATTGAATATTCATAACAGGCAGCTGCTTGCATGGATACACATTTGTTTCAGGACAATATGTTGAAGCATCTGTACCTCTTCAAAACATCAGTATTTTAAGACCGTGATGCAACTCTGTGAATATCACTTTAGTACTGTAACATCCTGGGAAGTAAAGTCTTGATTTGGAAAAAACCCACACGCTCCGTTGAGTCACATACTCCTGAGGAGAAGCTCTGTTTCCACATTCAGCAGGGGGTCTCTGCTGTTCTGCTCCAGCTCTGATCAACATCTGCTTTCATATCACTTAGAATATCCTGCTTAGAATTATAGACAGCTACACTGAACTTCAAATGTTTCTCTTTTCTTCCGTTAAGGGAAAATTCTGTTTTTTTTTTTTTTTTTTTTTGTAAGTTGAGACGTGTTTGAAGTTGTTTAGTCTGGACACATTTTAGAAAAACCTTAAGCAATCATGGTTAAATTAAAAATATTTGGATATGCAACATTTAATTTTTCACTAAACAGCGCTCTTTCATTACTTCTAGCTTGCTTACGTCTGATTCTCAGCATCACTTCCTCCGGTGCTTATTATCTTTTCAAAGAAAACAGAACCTCACGTTGAGGAACTGCCTTTTGTAATCCGGTAGATCAAAAGCGACTACCAGCAGTTCTATGAACTGTACAGCTATGCTTTTCTTAGAGGAAATTAAATAACGTGATATTAATGGACATCGCTCTGCCGAGAGCCAGCATTTGGAAAGCTTGCTGTGAATTTCATTAGAACTGAACAACCTGTTTTATTGGACATCTCATGCCATGCATGTATGACTAAGCACGCATCGCTTCAGATTATTTGACTTTTTCTGGTTCCCTGCATGTGGTTTGCTCATGTGATGGCTTCTTGCATATGGAGAGACATTAATAAAAGGAAGAACGGCTGATTGTTCTTCAAACAGGAACTATCTGCCGACACTGACAGCTTGTTTCCTGTGTAGCAGACGCACTTATATAATTAGTTTAATGAAAATGATTCACTCCTCAGTAGCATCTGTATTTTTAAGGTGAGTGATTTCCTAGCCTCCTAAGATCTATTGACTATAAATTGAACGGAATTAAGCAAATTCCTTCATTTAGTGGACTGTTACCTGGGTCAGTGATGAATAAAAGTCTTCCATTTAGAGAAAAGTAAAAACGTGTCAAGTTTTTGCATTCACGTTGGTTTTTATGGTTTTGTTAAACATACCATTTTCAACAAAGTTTACATTTTTATGGCAAAAGCATCAAGTAAAAAGTAAATAATACTTGATTGAATGATTACTTAAGCTCTTAACTGTCACTCCCATTTTTGAACAGAGATGTGAAAATGAAGAATTCAAACTTAAATATTTATAATTTTTTATACATTTTTATAATTCATGATTGAAAACATTTTGCAATATGATTTTGATGTACGTTTTCCATGTTAATGCAATGTCTGATTTTAAAATGGTTTTCAAAGGATGATTTTTGAGATTTTAAGTTTTCAAGTGATATATCATTTCTTATGATTTCTAAAGTGTGATGGGGAAAAAGGCAACGAGGAAGTCTGTTTGTGACAAAGGTCAGAACTTCTGTTATGAAGTAGATTTTTGAGGTGCACTCTTGTCATAAATTAATCTATTATTTTTCCTACATAATTTGTAACAAAAAAATTTAAAATATCAATTTAGGAGCCTTAGACCTTTCCAACAATATATAGTTTGTCATGATTCGATTAGAATTTATTTATAAAATGGTGAAGTAAACTTGGGTGTCCCACAGAGTGCACGTTGACAGTAAAGAAAAAATATTTGTATAAATAAACTGTTTAAATAAAAGTTTAATACATATCTTCAAGATACATATCACCACATGGCTTATATTCAAAATATTTAAATACCTCTTTTTATTAAACAGTATTTCATTTTTTTTTTCAAACTACTTAAAGAATTTCATCAATTCAATGAGGATTTTTTTGTTACTTAAAAATATCAAAACTATTTGTAATTCAGAAATTAAAAACAGCATTATTAAAAAATATTAATGATAATAATGCTTAAACATATATATTTTTTTAAATGGCATGCATTACAAAATATCAGCTTTTTCAGAATGAGGACACCAAATGCAAAATTCACTTTTAAATGGTGTTTGCTTGTAATTGTGTCTTAGCAGTGTGTGGACACAACCACTCTACAATGATAAAAATCCATTCACTCCTTTTTTATACTCCCAAAAAACCTAAACAGTCTCAATAATCAAGCCGTTTTGATTTTATGAGCAGTATGACGTCATAGAGCTCAGGCCCCGCCCACGACTGCTGATGCAGGTGTTTTGAATTTGGATGTAAAAGTGAACATCAGAATTTAAATTTTCAACCGATATCAGAGCCACTTAGGACGCAGTGGATTAGTTTTGTTTTTGATGGAACGCACCACCAAATACACAAAAAATGAAAAAGGGGGCGGGGTGAGCAGTAGCTCATTATCATTTAAAGAGCCATGCACTGAAACGGGTCACTGTGAGCAGCGCTGTTTCTGACAAGGTAAAAAGGGTGCCGTTTACATGACCATTGAGGTAATAATGTCATGAACTCTAAAGAATCATACGAACTTGGAAAATGGGCATCTGATGTCCCATTTATATATTTCATTGTCCAGTGTCTTTAAATGTACCTCTACTAATAACAACAAATAGAAAACACAATGTCACTACATGCACTGCAGTGTTAAATCAAACTATTTCAGCATTTTAAGCAGTCATCAGTAATACAAATGCTGATTAAAAGTGCTACGCTGTGTTTAAAAGAGATCTGGGTGGTCATGCAGCACTTACCGACTTCAAAAGACAGTCATGCTGACTGAATTAGGTAAGTTCACTGTCAGGCTTTACCTAGACGAACAGGATCAAAGCCTGTGCAGTTTTAAAAACCAAATTATGACGCTTTTATACAACGATCAGCATTAGGTTGTGCTGGGCTACGATAAGCTTACTGGTCAATATTAAGGACGGATTCTGCAGGCAGCAGAATTTTTAACTTCAAAGACATCAAATCTCCAATTCAACCAGAGGCAAGTGCCTTCAAAGCAAAAGCGAGATCAATACTGACACCTATAATCACACACACATCAGTGTTTGCGAGCAGCACAAATGTACAAAAACACAAACCACCAACCTCGTAATAAAGCCTGACTACGGATTCTGTGGAAAATTAGGCCATGCAAAGTTCAGCAAGTAAGATGTTTGAGCATACAAACTAGCTGGCACATTTAAATAGGTCAGGAAAGCGACATAAACTCAAAGAAATAAATCAGAGACAACATTAATAAGCCAATTTATGTATTTAAATGAATTTGCATTTGTTGTGAATGCTCGGGTGCACTTTCAGTCATGGATTTGGCTCATAATTGGTGCTGTCATCACAGTTGCTCGTACATTACGGCCCAGTCTCCTAGAAGGAAGCTTGGTGTTAGAAAAACATGATTCGTTTTGCTTCACTGTCAAAATATGTATCAAAATTTGTCTATTTTTCTTAACGCAATGTCTATTGAGAAGCTCTTGTGTGATTTTTTTTTCCAAAAGAGGCAAAAATGTTTTTGCTTTTGGCAGAGATTCAACTATATCTAGAGATGAGCAGATAGAAACATTACAAATATAGACACTGATCTTGGCCCACTGCATACTATTAGCATAATACGTTAACAATGCATATAATTAACTAAAAACAAGAGTACAATCTAGTGTAAAAAGAGACTCCTGGGTTCGGTTGTCCACATAAATACTGCTTTCTGCGGGATATTCATTGAAACTTTTGTCACTAGGATGACATTTTGTATAATTCTACATGATTTGGTTACTACCTAGATTTTATTCTTCAATGCTGTCATTTGAGAGGTTTTCATTTCACATATCCCTGTAAAATAACAGATTAAAAGGAGATTTGCTAATTATAGAATGACTAGTTGGATTATTATGCAACGGAAGACAGAATTAGGTTTGTCATTGAAAGAACAGTGAGACAGCCAATGCATTCACTGGCATTCATTAAAAGACTGTGTCAGATTGCCTTTCGAAACGCCTCTACAGCCTTGGCCACACCAACGCTCTACCCTCTCCTGACGCCTGCGTCTCGGCAGCTGTGAAATTGTCTCGTGCCACAGAGCAAACCAGCTTTATCTCCCACCGAGCAGCACTACCCGCAGATAAGACGGAGGGAGAGACGGACGGTGCGTTCTGTCCGTATCCCGCTAGTGCTGCCTAGCACGACTGCGCCGTTGGTGATAAGGCAGGAAAAGGAAAGCAGATGAGTGTAGGGATTGTCTTGGAAGGGCAGAATTGGCTTGCTATCACCTGCTCTTGCTGTGCTTCTCCAAATATCTCACGCACGGGAACAAATTGAATTTCCGTCCGTCTCCTTTAGAGTCCAACGCGTTGTGTTTTCCTCGCTTTCTTCAACAAAGCCGGCTGTGTGTTTACAGGCCCTAACTCTATTATCTGGGTCTTTGAGGAGATAGCGCACATGTGCCCGGCTCATCATGCTTCAGCTCGGTAAACATCTGTGTGAGTTGGCAAGGACAGATTCGGGGGGTTGAGATCACTAAACTGCTGCAAGCTCCACAGATGATGCTCGACCCATCTGCAATGGCTTTGAGATGGCATCTCTGAACACCTGATAAATGACGCAGTAAACATTTTAGTGGGAGGCCAGGTTAGTGTAGCAGTGGAGTAGTGTGGCATGGTAGTAGAGAGAACCACAACACTTTGCCTCAAACAGTTTTTTGCACATGTTGAAAATATCCATTAGGGATAGAACTGTTCTAAAAGTTGGACAATTTTTAACATGACACGTTGTCTTAATATAAAAATGCAGCATGGTAATTACAGCACCACTGTAAAAAAAATAAAAAAAAAATAAATAAATTAAATAATAACAATTTAGTTGAACATGTCAACCTAAATAATTGGAAAAAATCTCACGGCGTAAGATGCTGAAAAACATTGATGCACATGCAGTAGATAAAGACGTCCATCTGATTGACATTGACATTGCAAAATATGACAGAATTGGAAATAGGGAATAACAGCAAGGCAAGGCAAGGCAAGTTTATTTATATAGCACATTTCATACACAATGGTAATTCAAAGTGCTGTACATAAAAGGAATTAAAATCATAATAGCATAAAAATCATACAAATATATAATAATCACAACAATAAAAACAAAATTTAAGAACATTTAAGATGATTTAAAAAAAAGATTTAAAATTAATTAATACAGTAAAATGATTATACATAAAATAATGCAATCTGTTCGGACGTAGCACAGTGCTCATTCAATAAATGCACAAGTGAACAGATGAGTTTTGAGTCTGCATTTAAATGTGGCTAATGTATTAGCACATCTGATCTCTTTTGGAAGCTGATTCCAACTGCGGGCGGCGTAATAGCTAAAAGCGGATTCACCTTGTTTTGTGTGAACCCTTGATATTACTAACTGACTCAATCCTAGTGATCTGAGTTGTCTGTTAGGTTTATATTCAGTGAGCATATCTGCAATGTATGTAGGTCCTAGGCCATTGAGTGCTTTATCAACAAGTAAAAGTACTTTAAAATCTATCCTAAACATAACTGGAACAAGACAATAATTATTAACATTATGGCTAATAACCAATAAATAGCCAATAATAATATTCTGTACCATTTTGTCTGAATAAACTAGAAATAAATCAATTAAAAATAAAGTCAGTCAACTTATAACATTATAATGTACAGTATGAAAATTGCATATTTACAGATGACGCTAGCCCACCTGCAACGAGATTTGAAGCATTTCTAAATATTGGACAATTTTTAACATGACACGTTGCCTTAATATAAAAATGCTGCATGGTAATCACAGCATCGCTGTAAAAAAATAAAAACAATAAAATAAAAATCTAGTTGATCATGTCAACCTAAATATTCTGGGAAAAAACTCATTGCGTAAAATGCTGAAAAACACTGATGAGCATGATATTAAAAAGCCAATAATTATTTTTTGTTAAGGCGAATAATCAATAAATGTCCGATATTGAAATCCTATACTATTTTGTCTAAATAAATTAGAAATAAATCACTAAAATCTAAAATATTTATAGATGATTCTAATCCCACCTGCAACAGGATTTAGGTAGGACTATTTTTAACTTGACACGTTGCCTTAATATAAAACTGCAGCATGATAATTACAGCATCGCTGTAAAAATTAAAATAATGAAAATCTAGTTGAACATGTCAACCTAAATAATCAATAAATGATCGACTGAAGTTATGGTTGCTTGCTCTTCATCACGTTATGTTATGAACACGCTAAGGACAGTTGGACATTGCGGTGGATCAGAGGTAAAAAATTATATAAATACTGTTCAGTTTCTTGCACAGACCGACTGTTTCGTGTGTTAAGACCTCAATGTATCGTCACAAACCGCAGGGTTTAATTCGGTTTTGTCTGTGTATGTTTTTTTGACTCTCAAAGCCGTGGGCCCACTGACTGCTATTATATGGCTGACAGACTGCAACGGTTTGAGTTAAAAATCTTTGTTTGTGTTCTACATAAGAAACAAAGTCACCTACATCTTGGATGCCCTGAGATAAAGCAGATAAACATCAAATATTCATTCTTGGGTGAACTATCCCTTTAAAATTCTCGATGATAAGCCAAAAATTATTTATGTTGAGGCGAATAACCAATAAATGGCCAGTATAAAAATTCTATTCTATTTTATCTAAATAAATTAGGAATAAAAACACTAAAAATTAAAATCTGTGAATTTAGGCATTACAACATTATAATGTACAGTATGAAAATTGCATATTTACAGATGATGCTCATCCCATCTGCAAGTGAATTTGGAATATTTATAATATTTGATATAAATATGTAGCACAAAATGCACCACTGCAGTAAAAAACAAATAAATAAAATCTAGATGTCAAATCTAAATGATTAAAAAAAGATTCTAAAAAAGAGCAGTGGACAAAGACTGATGGATATGGATATCAAAATTATGACAGAAATAGTAATGTCCAGTATAGACATTTCAGTCAATAACAATAAGCCAATAATTATTTATGTTATCACAAAAACCATTAAATGGATGGTATTAAAATTTCTATACTATTTTGTCTAAATAAATTAGAAATAAATCACTAAAAACTAAATCAGTTGTTTATGCATTAGAAGTAAATTTAGGTATTAAAACATTATAAAATACAGTATGGATATTAATTTTTATATTACACTTAACAGTGATAATAAATTAACTTGCAGTGAGCATTAGATGATAGCCAACATAACCCAAATGTGAAAATTGGGAAATAAGCATGCACACTTAAATTTAAAATGTCTAATATCGACCACTAACTGATATGTTACGATACACTGTGCATATAATGAATCAGCATATATAATTTGATTAAAACAAAAAAAACATAAAACATTCTCTCAGATTTGGTGTCAGCACAGACTAAGGATAGTTATAATTACATCTGCGATGTTCTTGCTTTACCTGTGAGCTTTGGGTTTAATGTGCTACATGACATGACATAAACATTTCACACACGCACACACACACACATGTTGGGTTTACATGTTTTATGGGGACATTCCATAGGCGTAATGGTTTTTATACTGTACAAACCGTATTTTCTATCGCCCTACACCAACCCTACACCTAAACCTAGCCCTCACAGGAGATTGTGCACACTTTTACTTCATCAAAAAAACTCATTGTGCATGATTTATAAGCCTGTTTCCTCATGGGGACCTGAGAAATGTCCCCACAAGGTCAAAATTTACTGGTATTCCTATCCTTGTGGGGACATTTGGTCCCCACAACGTGATGAATACCAGCACACACACACACACACACACACACACACACACACACACACACACACACACACACATGCACACACAGGAGTTACTTAAAAGGTTTAAAATAACCTAGAGACTGAGTATTCTTGTATCCAGGCAACAGCGAGCAGTGGTTCTAGAGGTAGTTGTTGTATTTGTGTGGATGAAACACTCAGTGACCTTGCGTTCCTAGTTCAGGACTGGCTCACATCTGCATGATATGTGAATCAATAATGTGTTTCTTGATTGAGGTTTTAATTTCCCTTAACTTTGTATAATCAAGAGTCGGGGGAGGGGTGTCGACAAATGTAATACTGTGTAACACGGTGGGGGGAATCACTGCGCCTGTTGACAGTGCTGTTATTTGTTATTTGCACATGCTCTCTGTGTTGTTTTAGCGCCGATTCACTAAAGGAATTATGCAAATCAGGTAACAGCACAAATGCTGCCACAAAATCTGTACATCGCTGTGCAGCATTTCTTCACCACTGCAATCCAGACGCCTGAATCAGCTCTTTAAAATGCTCGACTGTGTATGCATCTGGATATATGTCTGATTATGATGATCTTCTCCATTATGTGATCAGTAAATCCTGCTATAATCAATGGACAATGTGTACAGATACCTCTTTTAAATGAAGCCATTTGCCAACTGCTTGTGAGCAGTAATAATGTGAAAAATTCATTTCACCAGACAGACAGAACTGTTCAGCTTGTAGTCTTAAAACGGGGAAGAGAATTAGCATTTTCTTGCCATGGGTTCCCTTGGGAACTTCATATGGGTTTTTAGTAGGACTAGGCAGTTTGATACTTTTTAGGCACTCACCAAATTGCCTCTATACCATAGAGTTATCGAAAAATGTTTAGCAGTTCCGTACCAAATTTCAATACCTAAGGGGCTAATCCTGTCAATGTCAGTGAACCAATAGGCATGCTGCATTTTTGATATGCCTAAATCAAGTGCTGGTTAATGGCATCAAGGAAAAAAAACTTACATCCAGAAATGTGGCTTACACATGAGGCTGTAGTGTGTAAGCGCCCCACCGAAACTGATGTAAAACTATGTTTACACTAGTGCATTTTCGTTCTTAAACAGCAATTTTAAATTTAAATGCCAGTTAACTGGCATTTTCACTGCGTTTTAGAAAAGATCTTTGTTCACATTACACCGAAAACACATTACGTGACCATTCATGCACACAGTAGCATCATGCTACATAAGACAATTTATACAATTTATACTACGCTTTTACTCTAAACCACTAGTTTAAAACTTTATTGGGTGTTTATAATAACTTCTGTGTGTTTTGGCCATATAATGATGTAGAGAATTTGTTAGCTCAAAGAATTTAAAATGATCAGTACGTTTGTGTACATGTATGAGACTATGTTTCTCTCATCACATGTACACTGTAAATCTCCACCAGGTCTTTTGACCAATGAATAGAATGAAATGAGTTATTTAAAACATACATTTCAGTCAGGGAAAGTAGTTTAACTCACAGAAAATTGTGTATAATAATCGTCATTAAATATACGCATTTTCCAGTTTCTGATTAGTAACAGTAATGATGATATCGACTTGTTTCTTTGTCCAGCAAATTCTTCAGTGATATCGATTACTCTTACGTCAGCTCATCATCACGGCAACGTGTTTTACTAATCAGAACGGAGTTAAAACAATTGAACAAAATAGGGCTTAAGGTAGCAATATGAGATCGAAACACAGTTTAAGTGACTATTGTAATGTAAGCATTCAGCACAGAGAATCATTATATGTGAATATATGGTTGTTTATTAAACTATTCTACTTACAAACGATCGCACATAGACAACGTACATAAAACACAAATAGACAGAACGCAGGAGAGAGAGAGTGAGAGAGAGAGAGAGAGAGAGAGAGAGAGAGAGAGAGAGAGAGAGTTGCATGGTACAGGAATGAACGGTTCTGATCAACCTGAAATCGTTTTTCATAAAACGCCTTAAACACAGCTATCTACGTTTGTAGAAAGAACGGATACTTGCAAGCTCTTGTTGTTGTGCATTGGTTCCGTATGTGTTCAGTTCAGAAAGTCCTTTTCCAGTTCCTTGAGAGTTAGGCCGCATGGCTTCGAAGAAGGGTGAGTACTTTAGGCCTCATCTCCAATGCTAGGTGAGCCGCCCTTCCCCCATGGACATGGGGGAGGTGAGGGATGACATGTGTCAGAGTCGAGGAGAAGGGAAGAGAGAGGGAAGGGAAGAGGTGCGTGACTTTTAAACCTGTAGGTCGTTCACGCCCACAGTTGGATCTTGTCCAATCCGGTTGATCTGAGTTTTGGAGGGAAGATTGTAAGTCTTTGTATTCCACCATGGTGTTTTGCATGTGGAAGCTGATTGGTTGTTTCGCCACAAAACTTCCAAAAGTTCAATAATACCAATCAAGCAAGGAGTTATTAAGATGCAACAAACATTAACATTTAGGAGATCATAAATGCAGCTCATAGACACCAAACATGATCTATGTATCATCTCGGTTGAATGAGTGATTCTAAATGTGAGAGTCTTAGCACACACAATAATTCACCTATTGCGGATTAATGTTTGAGACAGACATACATAACAGAAACAACAATATAAGAAAAGGTAACACATTGATACGTGTACATTTCTATATAACTGTATGTGGGACTGTATGTCTGAATAAGGAGAGTGTATCTCCCTGCATTCCTGTAGTCTGTAAAGAGTCTTATCTTGATGGTGGGGGGGATGAGTTGGATAGTAGCCAGAGGTCTGGCTCATAGCAAATAGGTGTTAATGGCAGATCGGGGAAGAAGTTATTTAAGGGATATAACTAGTTATTTCATGTCTGATGGGCTCCATGCACTACATTCCCCCCTTTTTGCACGTTTTTGTCCGACCTGTAGACAAATACGAGCAAAACAAATGTGCATGACGATCAGACGTGTGTCCAGCATGCACTGCAGGTAGCGTGGGTGGACTCCGTGGCCATCGGTGCTTCCTGGCATGAGGGTTGAGCCACGGGGTGCTGTCCTTAGATTGTGGTGTGGTTGTACCAAGGTTCAGATACCTAGGCTGGAACAGCAGGTGCGTGGACCGCATCAGATGTTGGGTGAGGATTGTGTGAAGGGTTCTCTCACCAGTTTCAGCAGTTCAGGTGACCCAGGCAGAAAAAGGAGTTCTCCTTGTGAGGGCTCAGTTCCGCAATCGTTCTGGTGCTGACTCGTTAGGTGTGAAACAGAGGGCAGATCGTTTCTTCCGGCCTCTGCTTGTCTAGAGCCTGTGGCAGAAGTTTCTAAGACAACACATGGGAGGTTGTCTCGTGTGGCTGAATGAATGAAAGGAATAAATCTTGTCACTCTCACCGGTTCCTATTGTGAATCTCGCTGGCTGCGGCATGCTTTTGGCTTCCTGCACTCTTTGGATGCAGGTGTCGCGCTCCGGCATGTTTCACTGAAGTACTGGTGAGCAATGTAGGTGGTGACAAGGATGGTCTCTTAGTTGACACAGGGGTGTTGTTTCTGGTGCCATCTGGCGGTAAACGTTCATAGATGTTTCTCGTCGACCTTTGTGTAGGTTACATCCGCATTTTGAGGTCCGACCTGGCTGCTTTGCATTGTAGAGAGGCTGTGTCGTTTGAAATCCGCTGGTTCGAGCTGGCATCAAACTTAGCATATTCTGATGTCCTCTGTCACTGCATGCTGGGCAGTGCGCCACTTTTGCGTTGGTAGTGGCTCTGGTACTCTGGTGTGTTGTGCATGGTGCATCTTGGGCATACATCAGCATTGACCCCCCTTTGTTCCTGGAAAGCTGGGAGCTGTGGCAGTGTTTGGTTATCAAGAACAAATGTGAAGATGTTGTCATCTAGATGCAGCATGTGTGTGACATCACTGAGCTGTTTTTGGCTTAGTGCCTCAGTGTGGTCGAACAGCGTAAGGTTAGGTGTGTTAGCATTGCTTGTGAGCGGTGGCGGCTGCTTTAGCAAAGCTATCTTGTAGGTGGAGCCAGTGTGCGTGGGTATGATGCAGGCGGCGTAGCAGCGTGAGGCATTTGCTTGTGGCTTAGAAGCGATGTTTGGGGTGGGTGGGTGGGGGTTTTTTTGTTGAAAACCTTAGGGTGCCACAAAATACCTCAGTTTTTTACTGGGCCTTTCACTGTTTTTCCACGGATGAGCATGTAATGTTCCTATTGTGAAGGCAATGCTTGTCTGGAACAGGTGTTGATGCTCGGCTGGCTTCTGGTTTGCTATGTTTCAATCTGAGTGGTGATGTTTGAAACTGAGCTTAGCCTACTTTGAGTCTATGCAGGTTAGCAATTTACAGAGGGAGTTCTTGTGAGTTGCTGCGACAGGAGGGTTGATCCGGGTAGCTGTCACTCGTGCTGTGATGTCAGGTGACCCGGCTTAAGGTGTTGCAGTGGGACAGGCTTGTCGTTTTCCACTAGGTACCTGCGCTGGGCGTGTTTTGCCTCGCTCTTGGGTCTATGAGCACATGGGTTTGTGTGCGTGGGATCCTTGGTCTGCAGGCATTGACAGTTATAAACATCACACGTTGGTGGCAGGTCTCTGTGATTCCCTCTGTTTTCTGGTGTGACTGGCACATTGCTGGATAGCTTGTGCAGCGCAACTGTTGTCATCTGGGTGCTGGGCTCTGCTGAGAGCCGCTGCAGGTGTAATCCACCCCCCTTCTGGCCGAGCTGTCAGTGTGGACCAGGGTGGAGGTAGTGGATGGCAGATGATACTCCATTCAGTGTGTGTTAATCATGGATTTGATGGAGCGCAGGTGTCATTTTGGTGTTTGTGTCTTGAGCGCTTGTTTACCTGAGTGGGCAGTTCTTTTCACAGTTCTCCAAGCTTGTAGGTGGTTTCTGTGTAGCCCTGGATGCAGGTAGACTTGGTGTGATGTCATGTGGTTCTGTGCGTGGGAGCATGTACATGACATTAGTTCTACATAATCGTCATATGTGGAGAGCAGCTTTGGCACTTGCAGTTGGTGTCAGGTGCTGGGTGAGGACCACTTCGGAGTGGCCATTTTCTCTTAGGCTCTTCATGACGGAATTGTTTAAAGTCTTTGAAATACCTGTATGGTATGTACACTGCAAAAGATGACTTTTCAGAAAGGGGGTGTGGCTTCTAGAGTGGGCACTGCTTCACATATTCCATTGAATGTGTGTGCACCGTTAGGGTTTTGGCCACACTGTGTTTTGAGCCGAACAGTGACCCCTTTTGGTGAATGCAGGTAGTTTGTTCGCCAGAGTGTAAACATCTGGGCGTAGTCTTATCTAGCAGGGCTTTCTCGCAGTTGAGGGAGTCCTCGTGGAGCTGAGAGAAACAGGAAGTAGCAGGTTTTGCATTGTCTATTCCAGGTTAAGTTCAAAGCACAGGTGTCCTCAGCATTGGCCATGGTTGTCAGGCATTATTGCGATGGGAGCTGTGTACACTTGACATCTGATGAAGTACCTGGTGCTCTTGTAGTTTCGGGAGCTTGTGAACAGTGGCTGAGATGTCACACTTGACCTTTGTGACCTGGCAGTGAACTTCCGATGAGTTGACTGGTTGGCTGGCTGGTTAAGTTCCCGTACTTGAGCCCAAATCTTTGTAATGTGTGGTTTCAACACGAGTCAGCAGGTTGGTGCTGATGAAGAGAGGGCGTGTCCATCTGTGATTTGTATGTGGTGCGTACATGCACGTAGTGCTGATGGTCAGGTGCGTGGGAGCTCCAGGCTTGCATCTTTTGGGCCATGTGTGTGTTTTGGCCCGTTTCCGGTGTTCAGCCTGATGAGAAGCTGTCTGAGTGCCGTGGTCATCTTGTGTCTCTGTGGTTGACAGGCAGGTGGCAAAAATTTGGACATTTTAAAAGGAGGGCATACTGGAGGGTTGTTGTTTTTCATGCCACTCATAATCAAAAGAGTCTGATTTGGTTTTTAAACTCCTGCTGTGGAGGCCTCTTGTAAGATCTGTTCTTTCAATGTCCTTGGAGTCTCTGCTGACTAAGCCGTCGTTGCACTGTTCTGCTTGCTGGATTGTCGTAGTCCATTTTTTGTTTCATGCCTTGAAGACTGCAGGGCCAAGAAGGTTCAGCATTCCAGAGGCCGTCTGCTGAGGATCCATGAGATGCCGTCTTTCGGGTTGACCGACGAAAGTGGTCTGCTCCATGTCGTCTCAGGGTGTGCTGTCTGGTGCTTGGCTGTTTTCTGGCTGTCTGTAGAATCCGCCGAATCAAGCGATCTCCTGTCTGTTCACGTTGTTCTCTGCAAGCATTTGAGTTCTTTAAGATGTGCTGGGTTCAGCTCACTTTGTGCTCCTTTGCGGAGTCGTTGCTTGAACTTCAGCGTAGGCTGCTTGCAGGTGGCCTTTATAGGCTTTGGCCGTGGCATGGTTGTTGTTGTCTGCCCGGGCCATTGTAAAGAGAGCTTCTGCTGTTTAGGAGTGTTCTGCTGTACTGCTCTCTGCGCTCAGTCTGTGGGGGTGTTGCAGACGTGTCTTGAAGCTTTTCTCCTCTCTCCTCCTATAGGTCTTTGTCCTCTTCATCTGCTGTCTCTGGACATCCAGCTGGTCTAGGTGGTTCTGCGCGCTGTCCTGGTTCCGTCGTGGGTGAAGCTTTCTCCGCTGCGGCTTTAGTCAGACGATCTTGTTGAGGGCGTGGTCACTGATGATCCGGGCTGTACGCTGTAGAGGAGTTGATTGGTTCTCTGCAGCTGTAGCTCTTGACTGGATTGTGATCCATTCGCCTGTGTGCGTGGTCGTCCGGCTGTTCTCCGCTCAGGTGCTGTAGCAGGGATGGAAATTAACTTTTTTGTCCACCGGCCAGTGTGGCTGGTGGATTTCAAAATCTACCAGACACTAAATGTTTTTACCAGCCACTTTATGTTTTTAACCGACAATGTTTAGCTGCATGTGAAAATTAATACTACAAGATCTACTATACTTGAGCAGTTTGATTTAATCTCAAGTCTCAATAAAATACTGACATTTTCACCGAATTTTTCTGTCATGATACAGAGCTATCTTCACAACTACACAACTTATAGCCCACATGCTATAACTGTCACGATCCAGGCGGGGTTGAGGAGTGGAGATGGATGAGGAGAACCGGAGTAGGTGAACGAATAAAGTTTATTGAAATAAAACACTGTAACTAATACAAACAAACAAAAACCGGGAGTAAAAGATGAGCACATGAACACAAGCAAACAGAGGTAACAGAATCATTGACGGACAAATGGGGAGTGCACACACAGACTCTAAAATACACTGAAACGGGGGCGTGGTCACTAACAAGATAACAAGATAACAAGATAACGAGGGGGAAATACAAATATGGGCATAGAAGGAACCAAAAGGACTAACCAAAAGGGGGAGAAACAAGGACTAAACCAAATGAACTAGAAACATGGGGGGAAAACACTAGGAGAACTGAACAGGACAGGACAAAACACAGACATAACCCTGACATTACCCCCCCTCCCCCGAAGGCGCGTCCCGCGCCTAATAACATCCAAAGGGGAGGGAGGGTGGGCGCCCTGGAGACCGCTAGGAGGACATAGAGGTGGTCTCCAGGGCGGATTAGGGATTTCAGGTGGCCATGGCGGGTCTGGGGGTTCAGGAAGCCATGGCCGAGTAAACAGTCCAGGTGGCCATGGCTGGGTAATCAGTCCAGGTGGCCATGGCCGGGTAAACAGTCCAGGTGGCCATGGCCGGGTAAACAGTCCAGTTGGCCATGGCTGGGTAAACAGTCCAGGTAGCCATGGCCGATCAGGGGAGTAGCCCCCCCCAAAAAATTTTCTTGGGGGAACTTAGGGTATAGTCCACACAGGAGAGCACGGAAGGGCGCGCAGGAGAGAGCTCCGGCTCAGGAGGGTGCGCTGGAGACAGCTCCGGCTCTGGAGGGCGCGCTGGAGACAGCTCCGGCTCAGGAGGGCGCGCTGGAGACAGCTCCGGCTCAGGAGGGCGCGCTGGAGACAGCTCCGGCTCAGGAGGGCGCGCTGGAGACAGCTCCGGCTCAGGAGGGCGCGCTGGAGACAGCTCCGGCTCTGGAGGGCGCGCTGGAGAGAGCTCCGGCTCAGGAGGGCGTGCTGGAGACAGCTCCGGCTCAGGAGGGCGCGCTGGAGACAGCTCCGGCTCTGGAGGGCGCGCAGGAGAGAGCTCCGGCTCAGGAGGGCGCGCTGGAGACAGCTCCGGCTCTGGAGGGCGCACAGAAGAAGGCGTCGGCTCTGGAGGGCGCTCTTGAGGAGCGGGTTCTGGACGGCGCTCTTGAGGAGCGGGCTCTGGACGGCGCTCTTGAGGAGCGGGCTCTGGACGCTGCTCTTGAGGAGCGGGCTCTGGAGGACTGTACGACCCCAGCGGAGACTCTGGCAGAGCAGGCTCTGGGCGAGCGGTCACTGAAGGACGCTCTGGCGGCGCAGTCACAGGAGGGCGCTCTGGCGGCACAGTCACTGGAGGGCGCTCTGGCGGCGCAGTAACCGCAGGGCGCTCTGGCGGCGCAGTCACCGGAGGGCGCTCTGGCGGCGCAGTAACCGGAGGGCGCTCTGGCGGCGCAGTCACCGGAGGGCGCTCTGGCGGCGTAGTCACTGGAGGGCGCTCTGGCGGCGCAGTCACAGGAGGGCGCTCTGGCGGCGCAGTCACAGGAGGGCGCTCTGGCGGCGCAGTCACTGGAGGGCGCTCTGGCGGCGCAGTCACTGGAGGGCGCTCTGGCGGCGCAGTCACTGGAGGGCTGGGCGGAACCAGCGAAGACTCTGGGAGACTGGGCGGAACCAGCGAAGACTCTGACTTGGCGGTAGCCATCTTGGGTGCAGACTCAGGCTTAGTGGCCATCTTGGCCGGGATTTCAAGTTGGGTGGTCATTTTGGCCGAGGGTTCTGGAACGGCGTTTATCTTGGCCGTGAACTCAGTAACGGCGGCCATCTTGACCGGGAACTCCGGCTTGGCAGCCATCTTGGCCGAGGATTCAGGAACGGCGGCCATCTTGGCCGGGAACTCAGTCTTGGCTGCCATCTTGGCCGGGAACTCAGGCTTGGCGGCCATCTTGGCCGAGGATTCAGGAACGGCGGCCATCTTGGCCGGGAACTCAGGCTTGGCGGCCATCTTGGCCGAGAACTCAGGCTTGGCGGCCATCTTGGCCAAGGATTCAGGAACGGCGGCCATCTTGGCCGGGAACTCAGGCTTGGCGGCCATCTTGGCCGAGGATTCAGGAACGGCGGCCATCTTGGCCGGGGACTCAGGCTTGGTTACCATTTTGGCCGGGAACTCAGCAAAGGCGGCCATCTTGCTTGCAGTATCCGACGTGGCAGCCATCTTGTGAACTGGCGTGGCGGCCATTTTGTGAGCTGACGCGGCGGCCATCTTGTGCGCTTGCGGGTGTGTTGGGGCAGCCATTTTGTCATATGCTGCCCGTACCGACATCAATGGTGGGTCTAGGACGGCAGCCACCAAGATGGTCCATGACGTCGGAGGGCTGGCTGTCAGTGGAACTGGGCTGAGGACTCTGGTTGAGCTTTGGCAGACTTGGGGAAGCGTGGAGGGCTTGGAGGGGTTTAGCTCATTGGAGAAGTGGGTGGAGGACACGGGCTGGTGATGAACTGGAGTGATTGCATGCTTTCGGATGGGAGGAGGATAAGAATCCTCCACATCGACATGAAATTTGGAATTACAGAGATTCAATACATGATTAAGAAAATCCGCTAGGGGCTTGTGGCAATCTTCATTAGTTATTAGATTGAACAAAACATCATCCTTTAGTCCCATCCGAAAGCAAGCATTTAACATCGAATCACTCCAGCTCACCAGATGGGAAACGCTCAAGAAATCCTCCACAAACTCCTCCAATGGCCGTTCCTCCTGCTGGAGGTCCCAGAGGAATTCCTCAGCCCAGTTCATCTTTGTAGGTCCATCAATCTGTCACGATCCAGGCGGGGTTGAGGAGTGGAGATGGATGAGGAGAACCGGAGTAGGTGAACGAATAAAGTTTATTGAAATAAAACACTGTAACTAATACAAACAAACAAAAACCGGGAGTAAAAGATGAGCACATGAACACAAGCAAACAGAGGTAACAGAATCATTGACGGACAAATGGGGAGTGCACACACAGACTCTAAAATACACTGAAACGGGGGCGTGGTCACTAACAAGATAACAAGATAACGAGGGGGAAATACAAATATGGGCATAGAAGGAACCAAAAGGACTAACCAAAAGGGGGAGAAACAAGGACTAAACCAAATGAACTAGAAACATGGGGGAAAAACACTAGGAGAACTGAACAGGACAGGACAAAACACAGACATAACCCTGACAATAACAGCCTAGATATTTTATGTAGCCTAATTTGCGCGCATTGCGAAGTCGCTCTCTAAACGCAGGGTATTAAAGTTGCTTTTGAATGCGCGTGCGCGTTTTACTTTTGGTTTCGTTTTTACTATAGCGAGAAACTCTCGGCAGCATAGAGCGTGCATTATAAAATACAAGAGATTACTTAACAAAACCATTTGGGTGGACACCAACGGGATTTTGAAAAGCGTGTCTCCAGTGGAAATTACGCCCCTGTGTGAGTGGAACTGCCGCCGAGTTATCATCTGATGTGAATGAATGCCGCGTTGTACAGTATATTGAGAAAGACGCTCCATGAATTGCATCTGACAGAATGTGCGCTGTAGCACGAAATACAGTATATTTCTTCAAAAGCAGATTGTAAAGATATTTTAACAGACCTCTTAATGCCTGTGATGTATCGCCACATTTTTTTGAAGGTGTGCCTCCGCTAAAAGTGTCCGCCGTCGTCTTCTTCTTCTTCGTGTATTTTAACGGCAGTTTGCAACCAACGTTAAGGTGCATTACCGCCTCACGCCGTCCGGTTGAAGTATGTTATGTTTATTTACCCGCCACGGTGGCCGGTGGGTGAAGCGAGTTTACCCGCCACAACACAAAATCACCAGCAGAGAGAGGGAGAGACAAAGCACAACGAGCCAATGCAAGTCCGTACAGAACTAATGAGCTAAAATGTGGGCTATGTGTTGCGCACTTAACTGATGTCATCAGATGGTGACGCAAACTAAACGCTTATTATCCTAGCCGTGAAGACGGGGGCAGATAATTTGTGTGGGTAAACACAGGAAAACTATGAGTAAACTTAATGATGAGTGATTAACTTTGGGGCTATTCAGTTTATCGGTGTAGTTATCAAAGATTTCACTGATGTTCAGACAGGTTCAGTCTCTAATAGGGAAGAAAAAACAAAATCAATTAGAAACGAGAGGTGTAAAAGCAAAAGAGAGAAAGTGAGCTGACCGCCAGCCCTAGGGTCGGTGACAGGGCCCGCCGACTGGGGGCACTATGGAGTCGTCACACCTGCAGAATGGCAAAGCTCAGAAAGCAGGAACAGACCCACAAGTTGGGGGAGACTGCAATGAGCTGAGTTACCCTTTTGGGGTACTGAGAGAGTGCAATTTGATCGATTTGGTCAAAGTTTAAATTTTAATTAAGCCTGTTTAATCAAAAATTAAAAATTGGCAAATACAATTATAATTGCTAAAGGGAAAGTTGAAACTAAAGCGGTGAAATAATTCAAATTAAATCACAAAAAAACATACATTATGTTAATTATCATTATGGTTAAAATAACAATAATTAATAATGTAAAATCAAAAAGGAAAAGAGAAGGGAGAGACTGACTGGGACTGTCCATAAGCGTTGTTGCCCAAACAAAAACATGAAATCATGCATAGGTATGAGAAGAGGTGTTAGACAGACTTCTAGCTTTTAATAGAAGGAAATACCTTTTTATGCAGGATTTCAGATTCCACATTGTGTGGATTTAAAAGCGCATCTAAGCGCAGTTACCATGGCGACGCGTTATCGCGGGTGTATATTTCTTGTGTCCGTTTTACTGAACACAGGTACATGTGTGTGTTTGCAAACTTTAACTTAATAGGATGGTTTCACTTTTAAAAGGTTGCTTAGTTACGATGCGTGCACGTCGATCTCGCGTCAGGCTGCTGACACGAGACTTGTGTGTGCTTTGGACAACCACAATGAACAACACTCGATCAAGATTTGTACAGTAATAACGCAAAGTTGTTTCCTATATTAAATCTATTCGATGAGCAAACGGGGTCAACCTTATCAGGTAGCTACGCTGATGGTTTTAACCCAAAGGAGCAAGATAGCTGATTAGCATTGGAATGCACATCAACTTCTTCACGCTAAATGAGGATTCCTTCGCTCAATTTAGGGTGGCTTTAGGACGCGCTATAAAATATTTCTTCGTTTTATAGGGTCAATAAATAAACTACAGTTAAGTTACATCTTTAACAGCGGTTGAGTTTCTCTGTGCGAGAGGCTCAAGCATCTGTTAACGTGTTAAAGGTGGGCGGGTCCACACCTTTTCTTACACACACACACACAAACAAAAGAGACGCGAGTCGAGAGACGAGTTTGAATAAACAAGCATGGAGACACACAAATTATTCCTGGGTCACAAAGTTTAAAACTGCCCGCATTCTCCACCATTATGTAGATAATTTGTTAGCTCAAAGAATTTAAAATGATCAGTACGTTTGTGTACATGTATGAGACTATGTTTCTCTCATCACATGTACACTGTAAATCTCCACCAGGTCTTTTGACCAATGAATAGAATGAAATGAGTTATTTAAAACATACATTTCAGTCAGGGAAAGTAGTTTAACTCACAGGAAATTGTGTATAATAATCGTCATTAAATATACGCATTTACCAGTTTCTGATTAGTAACAGTAATGATGATATCGACTTGTTTCTTTGTCCAGCAAATTCTTCAGTGATATAGATTACTCTTACGTCAGCTTGTCGTCATGGCAACGTGTTTTACTAATCAGAACGAAGTTAAAACAATTTAACAAAATAGGGCTTAAGGTAGCAATATGAGATCGAAACACAGTTTAAGTGACTATTGTAATGTAAGCATTCAGCACAGAGAATCATTATATGTGAATATATGGTTGTTTATTAAACTATTCTACTTACAAACATTCGTACATAGACAACGTACATAAAACACAAATAGACAGAACGCAGGAGAGAGAGAGTGAGAGAGAGAGAGAGAGAGAGAGAGAGAGAGAGAGAGAGAGAGAGAGAGAGAGTTGCATGGTACAGGAATGAACGGTTCTGAACAACCTGAAATCGTTTTTCATAAAACGCCTTAAACGCAGCTATCTACGTTTGTAGAAAGAACGGATACTTGCAAGCTCTTGTTGTTGTGCATTGGTTCCGTATGTGTTCAGTTCAGAAAGTCCTTTTCCAGTTCCTTGAGAGTTAGGCCGCATGGCTTCGAAGAAGGGTGATCTGAGTTTTGGAGGGAAGATTGAAAGTCTTTGTATTCCACCATGGTGTTTTGCATGTGGAAGCTGATTGGTTGTTTCGCCACAAAACTTCGAAAAGTTCAATAATACCAATCAAGCAAGGAGTTATTAGGATGCAACAAACATTAACATTTAGGAGATCATAAATGCAGCTCATAGACACCAAACATGATCTATGTATCATCTCGGTTGAATAAGTGATTCTAAATGTGAGAGTCTTAGCACACACAATAATTCACCTATTTCGGATTAATGTTTGAATCAGACATACATGACAGAAACAACAATAAAAGAAAAGGTAACACATTGATACGTGTACATTTCTATATAACTGTATGTGGGACTGTATGTCTGAATAAGGAGAGTGTATCTCCCTGCATTCCTGTAGGCTGTAAAGAGTCTTATCTGCTTATTAATACATAGTAAAGTAGTTGTTAATTTTAAGAATTGGATAGAAATTGGCTAGGATTAAGGGTTTAGAATAAGGTGCAGAATAGGACATTGCAGAATAGGACATTAATACGTGCTTTTTAAGTAATAATAAACAGCTAATATCCCAGTAATATTCATGCTAATAACCAACTAGTTAATAGTGAGAATTGGATACTAATGTGGTACTGTAACGCTGGTTACCACCCAGTCTTAATTTTTTTGACAAATAATTTGTCATAATTTTCTTCAACAACATTTTTTCACCAACGAAAAAAAGGCAACGAAACAAAAACTTGTTTTGTATCACAAAAACTATGATAAAAAATTGGTTGACATTTTCACCAACTAATAAAAACATGGTGAAAATGTTAGAGAGGGACGATTTGGAAAGAAATTCATTCAGAACAAATCTGCTGCGTGTTTAGGAGGTTAGATTTTCGTACATTTGAACTGTAGTATAGCCTTATTGATCTATCCGGTCAGAACAAGCTACAGTAGCATACATTTACTGCACGCTTCATAAAACGATTAAAAACATTAATATCTGGGAGTAAGAGAAGAGCAGACATATGGTTAAATTGGACGATGCAAAAGAGAACTCAGTTTGGTCTGGTTTTCTGAGTGCACACACCGAAGGAGAGCCTCTAACAGTACACAAGTACTCTTTTGCATCTCATGAACGGAGAAATACACACAAAATGATGTTGAATTGTCCGTTTTGATGAGTATTCACGTAAACACACTCGGTTACATCTTATGTGAAAGTAAACAGTTGGGAAAATATCGGACGTGTATCATTACATTGCATTCGGGACAGCAGCCTAATTTAGTTGCTATTGTCTGTGGCATTGATATTAATCAAGCAACAAAAGCAAGACAGAAAATGAATTTCTTTAGTAGCCTTAATAAAGATTAATCTAAATTTATTTATATAAATAAATGTCTGCTTGAAAAAATGAAGAATGTGGTAAACAAGTTGTTATAAAGAATACATAATTAGCCTATATAACCGGTTTCATTGAAAAGAAGACCACGTTCTTGTTTCTTTATCAGAAGTGGTTTCATTTAATTTTCTATAAAGGCATGTCGTGTGTCAAAGCAGTTGAATCAGATAAAATCTTAATATCAAACCTACTGTATATAATGAGTTTGGCCATTTTAGAGAAATGCTTAATAAATGCATTACACTGTAACTAAACCCATTAGATTTTAGCTGACTAAATCTACTGTAGATCTACTGTATGATATTACTCAACTAAAACTAAAACAATTCAGATGAATAAAATTTGACTATAAACTAAATAGCATTTCAGTCAAAAAACTATGACTTAGATTGTCAGTGTGGAAGTATTTTGGACTCGTCTGCAGGAAGTGCCAGTCAAAAGTATGGTCTATTTGTATGCCTTTGTACAGTTATGATTATAAACTCACTCTTCGCCTCCATTCACTTGTATTTTAAATATGAGTCATTACTGACTTAAAAGCATTACTATTATATTTTCTAAATTTCTGTACCCTGTAGACATCACGATAATACTGTTATCATGAATTATTTTGGCCAGGAAAACCATGCAGTAAAAATCTGATATCATGATATCAGATAGCCCTACTTGAAATATTTGGTTTAATTTTTTACATTCAGATTGGCTTTTTGTGTACCGTTGATTAAAATTAGATGCTATTGTATTATGTTTAAAACTGACTATAATTAATAAACATGACGATGAAATACTGACTAAATTCACTGAATATTTTCATCAAAAGACAAAAAAAAAGCCACAAAGATGTGAGTTTTCACCATGCTTTACGAATTGATAACAATTGTAGTCCTAATATAAAGACTTCAGTATTTAGAATTGCGGTGCAACCATAATTTATGTTGTAGAACAAAACATTAAAGTCTCTTCAAGTAACCTGAACCACAGACCTTATTTTACTCACAAATCGAAGACTGCTATTCTAAAACCCCTTTAGGAAATTCCCAAGGGAAGCCATGGTGAATTAGTCTTCCGGGTTGGTCTACAAATTGATTTCATGACTGAACAGTTCTATAGCAGAGTTTTCCAAATAGGGTGCAATCAATAATGAGACTAATTTACATAGAAATGAGGCATATTTGTGCTGAAAATAATGACAATGACTTCATTTAAATATGGCGCAATGCTATACCAATGCATTTAGCACCTAGTTAAACTGGCTTGTGGGTGATTAACAAATAAGGCTGGGTTTTGTGGCAAAAATACTGTGCACAACATTGGCAAAAATGTTAAATATATTCACTCACTGGCCTTGCTCTGTTCTGGTCACGGAGAATGCACTAATGATTAGGGATGCACCGATCGTGATTTTTCATGGCCGATTCCGATACCGATTTTTTACAAGCAAGCTGGCCGATTCCGATACCGATTTCCGATTTTTTCAAAAACAAGAAGTTATGCAAGTAAACAACATAAACAACATGTTTATTTAGTATTTAACAGGCCAAACTGGCTTTGGCTATTGAAACAATAGCATCTGACATCTGAAATTAAGTAAATAAAAAAATATTAAATTAAATACAGTTTAATAAGTAAAACATGTGCTTTTAGTAAAGTAAAACAGTAAGCCAACAGGCAGTTTAATGTAAAATAATAATAATCATTCTTAACAGAACAGACTTTTATTTTTGGCTTTTCAAAAGTAGATGCTTGTTTTTTTTTTTTTTTACAAAAAGAAGCATCTCAGCTTTGTCACAAGTGAGTCTGTTTCTTTTTTCATCTATCACGTGAGAAGCTGAGCTGAACAAACGTTCGCTGTCCACGCTTGTGCAGGGTGCGGACAGGTACGCTCGCGCAACTTCAGCGAGCACAGATTGCAGATTGCAATCTTCACGTCCTGCTCACAGATTTCGAAAAACCTCCACACAAGTGACATGTTTCTGAATGTATCGAATGCCGCGGCCCGCGTGCACACTTCCGGAAAAAAAAACAGCCGGGATAAAAACGAAAACCGATCGCGCGTTAGATGCAAAAACCAGCCGGTTTCGATTTTGAAGAAGATTTTTATTAATCGGAATCGAGTATAAACTATGTGATTATAGCCATATATGCATCAAATTATTTCACTATTATAATAATGTGTCTTTCTGGGTGTCTAAGGGCCTGCAGGAGAATGGAATGTGCAGACATTGCAAAAGTCACATATGGTGGACCCCATGATGAAGCTATATGATATGTTTTGACATTAGACAAAATATATGAGGGGCCCACTAGCTAGGCCATGTCCACTAGAGAGGCCAGGGTAAGGAAGAACTTGTTATGTTAGGGGCCTCTAGCTAGTCCATGGTGGAGAAGAACATCTGTTTATAATAATAATGGTAAATCTAAGGACCCTCAAGAATTTAGTTTGACATGTGTGCGTGAGAAAGGCAGGTATAAAACCCTGCCTCGACAAAGCTAAGTTAGTTCTCTCTAGGACCAGACTGCAGAGCCTGTTCTCTGTGGATGCTCTCCTGAAGGGACTCGGCTTGATTGTTTCGGCAATAAAGTCTATTCTTTTGGTATCAAAACCCAAGTCTCAAAAATGTTTCTTCAACTGAAGAAGAGGAAAACCACTTCATATTGGCGTAGTCGGCAGGATTGGAAAGGAGCACGGGTGAAAGACCATTTTGGGCTGTCTGGACTGAGCAACATAGACAGTGGCCACTAAAAAAGGTAAGCAGTTTTTGCTTGCATAATTAGTTTGTGTTGTTCAGCCAGGTCTGCCCAGGATGGTAAGAACACTCAGATATTTGCTCTTCCAAATTTAAAAATAATAAAAGGGGTTTTGAGTCCAAAAGAACTGAATGCATGCATTGATCTGTGTTTTCTGTTGTTTTGGTTTTGAGAAGAATAGGGAATACAGATTTTAATATTTTTATAAGTGTAAAGTTTATGTTAGATGTTTAAAGTGTTAAAAGAGAAGTCCTAGGCAAAAGACCTACAAGAGGTAGGCTTTATTTCTGCAAGGGTTGCCTTCATTGTGTAGAGGAAGTGAATCAATGAGACAGAGCGCAAACTTGCCAGATTGTTTCCCTGTGTTGAGGAAGTGTATCAGGGAATGTTAAGTTGTTTAAGTGTATTTGATTTGTTTTGTGTAAGAGCTGAATATGATCTGTGTTTATTGTTAAGTGGGCCTTGAGGATAGCAATAAACGTGAAGCAGATAAAGTAAAGTCCTATGGATACCGCTCTGTAGAGGAGTAAAGAAGTACAGGGGTCTGCACAGATAGGCAAAAATCCTTCAGAGTACTGCTTTTTTACTATTTTTAAGAAAAGTTTCAGTGAAAGAGCGAGTAGAACTGACAGGTCACTCAAGAAGAGTGTAGAGTAGTCTGTGTAAATGTATGTGTCTGTGTCTGTGTCTGTGTGAGTGAGGAGAAAAAAAAACTCCAGAAAAGGGGGGACCAGATGTGCGTGCCCCTCCCGGACAAACACTTGAGTGTGGTCGGATTGAAGAGAGAGCCCTGAATAATAGGGACTAATAGTTAATAATAAATAAAGAAAATGTTGGTTAAAAATTATAAAAGAAATAGACTTTGCAAAGTACTATAGTAAGAGATTCATTAAAATAAGAAGTATTAGTTAATGATTTATCTTGATAGATGAATAAATAAGATTGCACGTGCTTAAGAACATAATATTTTATATCTAATGACGGCTAAAATTTGTATCTTGTTATCCCTGGAAGACAGTATGGAAATTGATCCATTATAGAGTTTCAGAGATTTGGGGTTGAGTTAACTAAAAGATAACTTGTGTAATGCAATGTGGAATAAGAACAAGATTGGGTGGCCAAGTTAATAGAAATGATGATTTAAAGGCCATAGACATTTTAAAATAGTAAGGGAACTTGGTGAATAAATATATGCTGATATGGAAAAATTCATTCACCATTACAAGATTATTCTGAACAATCTATGTGAATTTAAAACAAAAAATAGAATGGAAATCTTTGTTTCACAATATGCATGCCATGCTTTTGTAGAAAGAAGAAGGATCATTTTGTTTATTGTAGTATACTTAGATAATAAAGATAGCTGTTTTCTGCATTTTGCAAAGAAGAAACTGCTTGCTATTTTCGCAACGAAGAACTTGCTTTACTAAAATAGAATAAGGGAACTGCTGTTTTTAACCAGATGAAACTGACCATTGAAAGATTTGGCTGGAAAGTTAGAGCTGATTGCTCAGACACAACTGAGGTCATAGTTTACTAAGATTCGATTTGATTAATGCAGTCTCTTGAGTGTTCAAATTTCAGATGACTTCGGGAACAGTGCCTTGACAAAGGAAAGCAAAGAACTGGAGGCTGTCTAACACTGTGATGAAGAAGCAAAGACAAGGCTGCGGAGAGAAGAAGGGGGAGGGGCTGATGGACTTTCAACCCCCCTCCTAAAAGAGGAACACACACTCCTGTATGGAGAAAGACTGACTTAAAGCAGGAAAAGGTGAACATTTCACTTGAGACTTTTCCTGAGAATGAAAAGAACATACGGAAATGCAAAACTCTGGCAGAATCAAGCAAAAGCCAGACGGAAGAGAAACAGAGAAACAACAGAGACCATACAACCCAACATCAAGCCTTTGACTGCCATCACAGACTGACGACCCAGTGCAACAGCTAAAGAGCTTCAACAGACTGATGATCTACACAGAAGAACTTCCATCGCTTCCCATCGTGTGCACAGGTGCTGCATATTTAATGATCACTATAGAGACTGCTTCAAATTTGGTTAATTAATTTAATAACTTATTATTGATTATTCACTGGTCTCACAGCAGCTCTTTGAATTCTATGTTTTAACTAACATTCTTGATCTGCTTTTCATTAGGTACCAGTCCAGCCTTATGTCTTAAAGAAAAAGAACTTTTGACAGAAAGAGTGGGTGCTTAACTCACCAATCAGATACAAATGGAGCTGGATTTGGCGTAGAGAGGGTTATTTCATTAACCAACTAGGGGAAATGTACAGGTGAATTATCGATACAAATGCTGAGCTTTTATGGAAAAAAGGGGGGCAGACAAGATGTCTAATAGGAAAAATAGGACTGAGAAAATAATATGTTGGTCACTCCATTTTGTTTAGGGACATTTTGGGGGAGAGATTGAGGAAAAATAATAACCATAAAGTTCCAAAATCATGAAAATTACAAATGCTGTCAACACTGGGGGAAATGAGATAGAAATGTTGATATCCATGGATCCTAGATTATGCAGAAAGCTTTTATGCTCTTCTCTAAGATGCTCATGAGCAATAACAAAAAGTATATGATGAAAATTTAAAGTAGACAAGTAAATGACATTTGAGAAATTACAGTTGGCTCTCAACTGCACAATGCTTAGAACAATTATTCTGAACCAAATAATCTGTTAGATTTTGATGAGGAAAAAAAAAGAGGTTTACATAGCAGCGCTAAATAAACTATGTGGGAACAGAAGTTACCCAGTTGCATAAAATGATGTTTAGAACCTATGGGAAATACAACCAAAACTACACTTAATAGAGGCTGATAATGAAAAAAGCTTACGTTAGTCTATTCAAAAGCTGAGGCTAAAATCGTTCATTCACAATCAGCTAAGGTTGGACAAAAATAAAAATAAAAATGAAGTTAACCAAAAAGGGTGTGTGTGTGAAAGGGAGAGAAAAAGTATGAATGATGGTGTGCAAGGGTGTGATATGGAGTGAAAGATAGTGTCTGACGAGACACTGAGGCAAATCAATTGTTTTGCCAAAACAGCTGTATGCAAATTTGAAATGTGGGCCCACAGGGCAAGTTATGCCCAGTAAAATTATGACCATGGATGAATTTGGTTAAGTTTCCTGGTCAGCACCTTGGTTATTGTTGTGGCAGAAAGAAAAATGCCACACTTGCGCAGCGTATCGCATGGGAAGGCAAAGCAAGCAAGCTTGCTCTGTCCACCCCACATCTAACTTCCTTTTCAGCAAATCATGAGAGAGCTGATTGTGTGTCAAAATGAAAAATATTGTTTTCTGACTGTTAACAAGAATTAAGTGGGTTAAGTGTTTTCCAGGTTGGAAAGCTTATGCTATTGAGCAAGATATGCCTAAGATATTATCCAATGATAGTAGAACTCAGCTTATAAAACAAAGAGAAAACTGAACTTGCAAATTGTTGAGAATTAATTGGAAAATAATTAAAAATAGGAACATTGTTATCTTTAGTATAAAAATGGGTATTAACCCAGCTCATTGTATTGATAATAATGGATATGAGAGCCCAGGGGCCAGGACAGCCCTTAACCCACATGACATTTCCACAGGTCGGACCAAGAAGGACGACAGGCCAGATGAAAAATGAGCATGTCTGATATCACTAATAAAAATTCTGAAAGTTTCCATTTACAGGTAACAGCACAATCAAGGCCAGGAAATGGTTGGCTCCACCAATAAGAACCATTGAGGATGCAGTTATGATCTCAAGGGAGAATCTTACATCAGCAACATGGTTGCAGAGTGACACCTAGGTCCAAATCTCCCACCTTAAATGCGCCAACCAGCTTCAACAACCCTGCACAGCATAAAGCGAGGGATCAAGGGCGTGCTAGTAACGACCCTCTCTTGCCAACGAGAGAAAGACCATCGCAACGGCTCGTAAAGAGTCACCCTGGTGAAGATGTAGGCCAACAAATGGAAAGGAGGAAATGGAAAGAGAATGAAAGTTGAAACAGACAATGAGAAAGAACGTAAAAAGAAAAAGACAAAGACAGAGAATGAAGCAGACATGTAAAATTGTGTCATGAAAGAACTTTTGATATTAGAAAGGCAGGATCTTTTTACTTCTCCCCTAAAATCAAGTGTGAATGAGTGGGGAGGAGGGTTTTTGGTCCTGCAGCTTTACCAAGTGCTATTCTATAATCTGGTCATTAGTAATGAAGCAATGTGACCTACCTTAGTCACCAGCTAGTGATACCGAATTATGAAGCTACTCTGAGTAAAGACATGCAAAGGTGAGACTTGATAAGTCTCAAAGGGGGAAGGTTGAAGATGTTTATTGGTCAAATTGAAGAAAATCAGACAATATGCTTTGCATGCTGAGAAGCTGCTTGAAGAGAGAGGAAGAAGAAGACGAAGGCGACAAAGATCAGTAAAGTGATGTCTGGCTGACAGAGGTAAATGAACATACAGTGGTGTATGGGAGCTGAACACGCAGCGACATCACTGTGTGGGAATAATCTGAGGTCAGTACAGGCCAACGAATGACAGCAAGGAGAAGTTAGCAGGAGTTAGCAGGTGTCACATGGCAGTACCTGACAAGAATTGTACACATTAATTTAAACAGGAAGATGAGGAAAATGAAGAAATCCCTAGAGACAGAACCAAGTCTGCAGATATTAGCAACAAATATGATCGTTCTGATCTTGCTCACTGCTACTCTGATCGAGAAGGCCGAGATGTCCAAGAAGTAAAGGCAGGAGATGAACACTAGCTGGACCACCCAGATCCTGCCCACTCCTATGCCAGCAACATGTGGTGGAGACTGATTAGCCACAACAAGGCAAGAAATCATCTGATCAAGGCGAAAAGTGAAATTGGCATGAAAGTAATTTCACTGCAAGATCACAGCAAATATTCAAGCTTGGGAAGAGACAACCCTGTTCCGAAAGAACATTAACTATAAAATAGCCTTTAAGTTGATAAGTCGAAGTGACAAGGTATGAACTGATAAGTTTCATGAACACTACGAAGGTAATGATGGAGGCATCAAGGAAGACCTGCAAGAACTAAGACAGCACTGCGAAACCAACTCGTCTTGGACCAGCTCACTGCATCTACGGGGGATGTGTACAATAGTGGAGACTACATGTTGTACATATATTCCAGACAATGATGCAGATGAACACATGATAGACCTAGGCATCCATAACATGACTAAAGCAATAGAAAGATTGACCGCAAGAGAAATGAATACTGATGACAATGAATGGGGATAAAACTGGTTTAAAGGAATTATGGTAGAAAGCTGAACACATTAGATTAATTGCCCTCTCAGCACTAGCTATGTTGCAATGTATGTGGACTTGTTGTAATGTGCATGATCAGAAGAGTTGTGAATTCAACATGAAATCTTCAATAGCTCACCACATGGTAATATCAAATGTCATAAGGTTAGATG
Organism: Garra rufa; assembly: GCF_049309525.1. NCBI lineage: Eukaryota > Metazoa > Chordata > Actinopteri > Cypriniformes > Cyprinidae > Garra > Garra rufa. The sequence continues at coordinate 20,402,787 of NC_133379.1, read as the reverse complement.
TAGTAAAATTGGGAGGTAAATGTTTCATAGAGAGAAGCAGACAGATAAATACCCCTTCAGAGTACTTTGGTTAGTCACTGAGTAGAATCTTAATTAGGAAACAGCACTGTGGGGAAAGTGAGACGTGAAACGTCTCAAAGGGGGAAATATGAAGAAGATTTTTATTAATCGGAATCGAGTATAAACTATGTGATTATAGCCATATATGCATCAAATTATTTCACTATTATAATAATGTGTCTTTCTGGGTGTCTAAGGGCCTGCAGGAGAATGGAATGTGCAGACATTGCAAAAGTCACATATGGTGGACCCCATGATGAAGCTATATGATATGTTTTGACATTAGACAAAATATATGAGGGGCCCACTAGCTAGGCCATGTCCACTAGAGAGGCCAGGGTAAGGAAGAACTTGTTATGTTAGGGGCCTCTAGCTAGTCCATGGTGGAGAAGAACATCTGTTTATAATAATAATGGTAAATCTAAGGACCCTCAAGAATTTAGTTTGACATGTGTGCGTGAGAAAGGCAGGTATAAAACCCTGCCTCGACAAAGCTAAGTTAGTTCTCTCTAGGACCAGACTGCAGAGCCTGTTCTCTGTGGATGCTCTCCTGAAGGGACTCGGCTTGATTGTTTCGGCAATAAAGTCTATTCTTTTGGTATCAAAACCCAAGTCTCAAAAATGTTTCTTCAACTGAAGAAGAGGAAAACCACTTCAATTTATGGCCGGTCAACCGGTGCATCCCTACTAATGATTTGGAGTTATTCTCTAATGACAGTCTGATAATGATTGGATATGGCAAATATGATGTGCCACACAGGAAAAATAGAGCGCAGCCAGTGCTCGTCTATACTCAAATCACACATGAAGATCTTCCAGTGAACTTCAAACAGATTATCAGAACAATCCTGTGGGAATCAGGGAGCCATAAGTAAAATTACTACACCCGAGGCACAGGAAATGTCAAAGTATAACCCTATTACAAGCCAAGCAGAGCACCTCAACAGGATTACACCAAATCATCACGTTTTTCAAACTTTCCCAGCAATATCTTCCAAAACTCCTAAGCCACAAATCACTAAATTATCTGCAGTTCATCTTCATGACATCCTGAGCAACCTTACAGAGTATTACAACATTTTATCATGATTCCAACTGCAATGGCAATGCAGATGCATGGAAAGAAAACAAAGAATTAAATATTCACCTCACTACTCATATATTTATTTTCCATTATTATTCTTCGAAATGGCATGTTAGTAGGATAAAAGCTTACCTGAGTCTGAGCTGTACATGTAGACAAACTTGGTCCACCTGTAGTGCTCGACAAGTGCGATCAGAGCATCTTGGAGCTCAGGTCTCAGCTGGATGACAAACTGGTTGTTGGTATCGATGGGGAAGCTGGGCGTGACGAAGCACACGTGCAGAGCGCCACAGAACGACATCAGCATGTTCATAGTCTTCCTGTCATACAGGCCGATGATGGCGTAGACTCCTTTTGAGAACTGGGAACAAACTGGGAAGAGCACAGGAGAAGAAATGTAAGACTAATGCAATGCAGATTTGCATTATAAAATACATTTAATTTCTGATAATATTGTCAAGTTGATTGCACAGATACTATTTGAACTGAACTGAGCTGGACGATGAACTGACTTTAATTGAAAAATTCAGTGTTTACTATTGCCCTCTTGCATTATTGACACTATTTTCCTGTTTAAAAGGATTACTTCCTGAATACAATTTCCTGATAATTTACTCACCCCCATGTCATCCAAGATGTTCATGTCTTTCTTTCTTTAGTCAAAAAGAAATTAAGGTTTATGAGGAAAACATTCCAGGATTTTTCTTCGCTTTAGTGGACTTCAATGGTGCCCAACAGGTTGAAGGTCCAAACTGCATATTCAATGCAGCTTCAAAGGGCTCTACACAATCCCTGCCAAAGAATAAGGTCTTATCTAGCAAAAAAATTATATAGTTTTTAACCACAAATGCTTGTCTTGCACTAGTTGGACTTTATGCACTATGTGTGACGTAGACAGAAGTACCGACCATTGTTTACAAAGCTAACGTGCAAAGAAAGTCAAACACCCTTTACAAGAAAGGTAAAACAACGATGATATTGAAGTTGGAGAAGAAAATTAGATAGTTTTTTTGCCCTACCCTACATTCTTTAACTGAATTACACAGACAAAGAACTTACAGCATGTAATTTGTCCAACGTGATTACACAATGCCTGAAGACATGCATGCAAATGGCTAGTGCAAGACAAGCTTTTGTGGCTAAAAAGTATGTAAAAAATGTTTTTCTAGAAAATGGCTGATCGTTTTGCTAGATAAGACCCTTATTCCTTGGCTGGGATCGTGTAGAGCCCTTTGCAGATGCACTAAAATGGCAATTTGGACCGATTGGGCACCATTGAAGTCCACTATATGGAAAAAAATCCTGGAATGTTTTTTCTCGAAAACCTTAACTTCTTTTCGACTGAAAAAGAAAGACATGAACATTTTGGATGACATGGTGATGAGTAAATCTCAAAAAGTATTAGGAATTTTTTATTCTGGAAGTAAACTAGTCTAAACTAATACTATAAAGCTGCCATAACTCAATCTGTATTATATGAAGTGCTGTAAAGTAAAGTTGACTTAAATTACAATTTGCCAATGAAGTAAGTAACTATAAAAAATATTTTTCTTATATCTAATGGCAGGGGTTTTCAACCTGGGTCCATGGAAAATTTGATTTTTACAAAAAAACGGGATATAGAATATGCTCCAGCAGAATAAGGAATTAATATGGCCCTAAAAATTGCTAAAAAAAACCCACAATATGCTAGTAATATGCATGTTAATAAGCTATTAGTTAACAGTGAGAACTGGAAAAGTGTTTTTCAAACTGTTTTTAGACTTGTCAAAGGTAATGTGCTATTTAAGATTATTTAAGGTAATTTATAATTATTTAATATTAAGCAATTTTTGGAACAATTTGATGTGATAAGTATTATGCAATATATTTAGGTTTATATCTACTGGGTAAATCAAAGAAAAATGCTAATAAAAAAGGGTAACACTTTAAAATAAGGTGTCTCTTGTTGACATTATTTAATGTATTAACTGGCATGAACAAACAATTAACAATGCATTTATTATTAAACCTTTTTTTTAAATACAGTCGTTCACTGTTTGTTCATGTTAGTTCACAGTGCATAAACTAATGTTAACAAATTCAACTTTTAATTTTAATTTTAATATTGCATTAGTAAATGCTGAAGTTAACATTAACTAAGATTAAAATGGCATAGAAGTATTGGTCATTCTTAGTTCATGTTAATTAATGTAGTTTTTTTTTTAAATATTTTTTAAAGGGACAATGCACATTAATTAACATAAGTAAACAAGTTTACTATGTAAATGTGCCAGATTTTGCCATTCAGGTTAATTTTCATCTGCAGTCCCTGTTGACTACTGAACCTTATCGTAGGTTCATTAGAGTTACAAAGTAAAGATACTTAACACAAATGTAAATATTTTCCAAATCATATTTTAATAACTTGATCTGGCTTTACAGTCACAACATAAAATTTATTTATTTTTTTTACTTGAGAAAATGCATAATATGTTTCTTACACATTGTAAATCTTAATCGAGGGATGCACTGAAATTTCAGGCAATATTTTGTTACAGTACATGCCAATAATTATTACACATCATTTTCAAAGCAAAGCAAAGTGTATCCAGAATGTTCGGTTTCGGCTCAGAATGTTTTATTTTGGTACATCCCTAGTTTATTAAATGTCTTAAAAATAATAAGTACAAAAGATTGAGATGTTTAGGAAGGTCCTTCACAGAAAAGATGGTCATATTTGGGAAGCTTGGCATCAAACCTTCTGAAAACCCCTTGAAAAAAAGTAAACGGATGTCATTTTAGGGATGTTTAGGCATTTTTACTGGAAACAAAACAAAAATACTGACAAAAACAATGCAACATAAAAATATAAACATATTTTGCAGTCTTCACATCCAGACAAAAGCATCAGCTCATCAGCAATATAAATCTTGTGATTTTGTACTGTACTTCCAGCATTTTCAATCAATACCTAGGGGTGACAGAAGCAAGCAAGCCCTGGGTAGTCAATACGTTATCTAAAATTCTGTCATGATCACCCCCAAAGCACTTCCTCCTGAAAAACAAGACCTCAATATGTCTTGCCCTGCATTCTTCTTTGTAATTACAGTGACAGTGAAACCTCCACCCACCAATCATCTCTGCTCCAGCCCCCTCACAGCCAGCTAAACCCCATGTGCTTAAGAAGCACATGGCAATTGATTTTTATTGCAGTACTCCAAAAGGGGGCCTGTTTCATGTATTTGCGAGTCCTTTGTTGCAGACAGTGTCAAATTTGTGTCTTCTCAAACAGAAAAGCTCCAAAACATCTCAGAAAAACTAAGCCTAATGAGTTTCCTACAATTTTCACCTGAACTCCAAACTGTATCCTACTGTCACAATCACCAGCTGGAGTGCCCGGCAGCCCCACTAGAGGGCACTCCAGTGTTTACCCTTTATGTTATGTGTTGTCTCAACCCACCATGCTTCACCCTTGTCTGTGTCATGTTTTCATTGGTTCCCCTGATCCTTGTGTCCGTTCCCCATTGGTTGTTTCTGTCATGTGACCCCTAGTGTTTGGTATAAAGCCCTCCCTTCCCCCTCTGTCTGTACTGATCGTTGTTTAGTGTTTAATCTTCCTAGTTTCTAGTTCCTGGTTCCCGTGTTTCTGTTTTTCGACCCCTGGACAGTTTTCTCGTTTTGACCTTTCGCCGCCTGCCCCAACCTTTGATTGTCTCTGGATTATTCTTTCGGATTTCCCTTGTTGTTCCTGTTTGCTGGTGTTCGACTCATGCCTGTCTTGACTATGTCTTTTAATAAAGCTTTGCACATGGATCCACACGTCAGTCTCCAGACCCCCATTGTTACAGAACGATCAGTCACACCCGGATCCAGCAGCTTTATTCACCAGCATCACAAAATGGACCCAATCGACCAGCTTCTGCTCCTACGACAGCGAAACCTCCCCATTGAGGAATATGTTCACCAGTTCCGTAAGTGTTCATCTCAAATACCATTTTACGATGAAGCGTGGCTTAAGGCCTTATTTCGTTATGGACTTAATGAACCTGCCAAATCAATGCTGCCTGGAGGGGAATTTAACTGCTCGCTACAGGACTGTATGCAGTATGCGTTGTTGCTATGTGGCTCACCGCTAACTGTGGGTGTTTTAGAGAAGCCACAGTACAAGATGTCTGCCAGCCTAGAGCCACAGCACAAGATGTCTGCTAGCCCAGAGCCACAGCACAAGATGTCTGCCAGCCTAGAGCCACAGCACAAGATGTCTGCCAGCCTAGAGCCACAGCACAAGATGTCTGCCAGCCCAGAGCCACAGCACAAGATGTCTGCCAGCCTAGAGCCACAGCACAAGATGTCTGCTAGCCCAGAGCCACAGCACAAGATGTCTGCCAGCCTAGAGCCACAGCACAAGATGTCTGCTAGCCCAGAGCCACAGCACAAGATGTCTGCTAGCCCAGAGCCACAGCACAAGATGTCTGCCAGCCTAGAGCCACAGCACAAGATGTCTGCTAGCCCAGAGCCACAGCACAAGATGTCTGCCAGCCCAGAGCCACAGCACAAGATGTCTGCCAGCCCAGAGCCACAGCACAAGATGTCTGCTAGCCCAGAGCCACAGCACAAGATGTCTGCTAGCCCAGAGCCACAGCACAAGATGTCTGCTAGCCCAGAGCCACAGCACAAGATGTCTGCCAGCCTAGAGCCACAGCACAAGATGTCTGCCAGCCCAGAGCCACAGCACAAGATGTCTGCTAGCCCAGAGCCACAGCACAAGATGTCTGCTAGCCCAGAGCCACAGCACAAGATGTCTGCCAGCCTAGAGCCACAGCACAAGATGTCTGCTAGCCCAGAGCCACAGCACAAGATGTCTGCTAGCCCAGAGCCACAGCACAAGATGTCTGCTAGCCCAGAGACACAGCACAAGATGTCTGCCAGCCTAGAGCCACAGCACAAGATGTCTGCTAGCCCAGAGCCACAGCACAAGATGTCTGCCAGCCCAGAGCCACAGCACAAGATGTCTGCTAGCCCAGAGCCACAGCACAAGATGTCTGCTAGCCCAGAGCCACAGCACAAGATGTCTGCCAGCCAAGAGCCACAGCACAAGATGTCTGCCAGCCTAGAGCCACAGCACAAGATGTCTGCTAGCCCAGAGCCACAGCACAAGATGTCTGCCAGCCCAGAGCCACAGCACAAGATGTCTGCCAGCCCAGAGCCACAGCACAAGATGTCTGCTAGCCCAGAGCCACAGCACGAGATGTCTGCCAGCCTAGAGCCACAGCACAAGATGGCTGCTAGCCCAGAGCCACAGCACAAGATGGCTGCCTTTCCTGAGCCTGCTCACAAGATGGCCGTCCTTCCAGAGTCTGCTCACAAGATGGCCGTCCTTCCCAAGTCTGCTCACAAGATGGCCGCCCTTCCCGAGTCTGTTCACAAGATGGCTGCCGTCCCAAAGCCCGCTCACAAAATGGCCTCCGTTCCTGAGTTCCCGGTCAAGATGGCTGCCACGCCAGAGCTACTGCACAAGATGGCCGCCACGCCAGAGCCTGTTGCAAAGATGGCTGCCGCCACGCCAGAGCCTGTCGCAAAGATGGCCGCCGCCACGCCCGAGTCTGTCATCAAAATGGTGGCTGCTGCATCAGACCCTCACTTTCCATGGCCTATCAAAGACTAATATCCAGCTTGGAGGACCCTCCACTGCTGTCAGCCAGAACGGTCGGTCTCTTACAGTCAGCACCTGCCAAGCCAGCGTTCGCCAGTATCACATCAGCCAAGCCACAGCCTGTTCACGTCACAGTCACTGCTCCTGACAAGTCAAGTCAAGTTCCAGCTGCTATTCCTGTCAAGTCAAGTCAAGTTCCAGCTGCTGTTCTTGTCAAGTCAAGTCACGTCACAGTCACTGCTCCTGTCAAGTCAAGTCAAGTTACAGCTGCTGTTCCTGTCAAGTCAAGTCACGTCACAGCTGCTGTTCCTGCTGAGTCAGGTCAAGCAGCACTCCCTGAGTCCAGTCAAGCAGCACTCCCTGAGCCAGGTCAAGCAGCACTCCCTGAGTCAGGTCAAGCAGCACTCCCTGAGTCAGGTCAAGCAGCACTCCCTGAGTCAGGTTAAGCAGCACTCCCTGAGTCAGGTCAAACAGCACTCCCTGAGTCAGGTCAAGCAGCACTCCCTGAGTCAGGTCAAGCAGCACTCCCTGAGTCCAGTCAAGCAGCACTCCCTGAGTCAGGACCCGCCCTGGAGATCTTCTGCGCCTCCTGTTCCGCCCTGGTGGGCTCCTGCTCCGTCCGCTCCGCCCTGGTGGGCTCCCGCTCCGTCCGCTCCGCCCGGGTGGGCTCCCGCTCCGTCCGCTCCGTCTGCGCCACCCTGGTGGGCGCCTGCTCCTCCACGGCCTCATGGACCTGGCCCTCTGTCGTTCCTCTGCTCCCCCCACCGCCCTCCAGGACTGTCTGTGCGTGGTCATTTTGGAGTGTCTGGAAGCCACTCCTTAAGGGGGGGGGGCTATGTCACAATCACCAGCTGGAGTGCCCGGCAGCCCCACTAGAGGGCACTCCAGTGTTTACCCTTTATGTTATGTGTTGTCTCAACCCACCATGCTTCACCCTTGTCTGTGTCATGTTTTCATTGGTTCCCCTGATCCTTGTGTCCGTTCCCCATTGGTTGTTTCTGTCATGTGACCCCTAGTGTTTGGTATAAAGCCCTCCCTTCCCCCTCTGTCTGTACTGATCGTTGTTTAGTGTTTAATCTTCCTAGTTTCTAGTTCCTGGTTCCCGTGTTTCTGTGTTTTTCGACCCCTGGACTGTTTTCTCGTTTTGACCTTTCGCCGCCTTCCCCGACCTTTGATTGTCTCTGGATTATTCTTTCGGATTTCCCTTGTTGTTCCTGTTTGCCGGTGTTCGACTCATGCCTGTCTTGACTACGTCTTTTAATAAAGATTTGCACATGGATCCACACGTCAGTCTCCAGACCCCCGTTGTTACACCTACCTTATTCCCTTTACTTTAATAGTGTAATTATATAAATGTCCCTCTGGGACATTTCACCGCTCCACTGTCTTCCACATTGCATACATTAATAATAATGCAGGCATTTTTACATATGATTATAGCACATTTGTAATAAAACACTATATGAGGGCCTCATTTACCATACATTTCAAACTCAGCGGCTAAAACTCCAAAGTGTTTTCAAGCTAAGACCTTCCATTCGTTCCACCTAATGTATAATTCCAGGGGAGATTCGTAGCATTTGCATTCAGACATGTTGGTTCCCTGGGGCTTTAAGCATGTGAATGAGGGATGTGCCACAGTTGTGACATACTTCAGCTCCAAATCTTCCCTTCAGGCGAGCAAACTTTCAAACCAGTCTCAGAAAACAACTAGCAGATAGCTTTCTCCGCTTCTCTTCTACTACAGTCGGCACTATTTAAGCCTCGTTCCCCCTAAAAATCACCCCTACAGCACTGATAGTGAGCATTGACAAATGTACTGTTGCTCGTAGATGTTTATCCTCTAAAACGGGCGATAAAGAGTCGATGCAAGGCTACACAATGCATTTATCTCAATCATTTAAAAAGATAACGCAAGATTTCTGCATGCACATCTTCTTTATCAGCGTTCTTCATGCCTACCGCAGATAAAAGAAAAAGGGAAACAGAATTTTTATGCAGTGCTGGTTGGAAGGAGTATCAAGGGTTTGAATCTCTGTGTTCGGGGATAGAGAGTGTGTGTATGAATGTATAGTCTGGTTGGGGAGGAGAAAACAAGTTTCCTGCCTGCGGTGATCTCCATGATGCTGAAAGATGTTTGTGACAGGTGGGTCCAGCGTGAGTGATCTCGTCTGATCTTCAGTCACTGCAGTGAAGATGAGAGGATCTCCACTGCATCAATCTGTTTTAGCAGCCTCTGTTCTCCTTGCCTTTGGTTATTGAGCAGCTGAGGTAAAAAGCGTGTTTGAACTGATGTGCAGTCCTGTGACATGGCTGAGAAACCAAAATAGTGACAGGAGGCATTTATGCCAGCCATGGTAAATAAGAGATGTGTTTTGACTGCGATGTGTTTACTTAAAAATTAACATTCTGTCATCAGTTGCTTACTCTTGTGTCTTTCTGACTCTTCATTTTCTTCTATGAAACCCGAAAGAGATTCTTTAGGCAGAACGTCCAACCTTCACCTTCTGTTTTTCTTAGAAAACAAGTGGATGGTTATTTTTACTGACAAGCTGCATATAAGTGGTCCATATGACTCATGCACTATATTCCAAGTCTGCTAAAGGTATACTATACACTCTAAAAAGTGTAACGGGCAAATGTTACCTTATTTCTCCCCAACCTGATTTTTAAAGATTACTTTGCTGTTGTAGTCAGGCTGATTTAGTGATAATAAAATCGTATTTGTAAATAAAACCAGTTTAGTTGTTGCCCAATTTTACAGTGTACGTTTGTGTGGCCAACACTAGAATTTAAGCTGTCATTTATAAAAATGTGTCAGATTTAACATCAAATAACACCAAACACTACTGGCATATGTGTCACATTTGAGAGCTACAGTATGGCTGAGAAAATTATCCGCAGCAACGCAGCTTTGCCCGGTTTCTTACAAAAAAATGTCCTCTGAAGAATATTAAAACATATATTAAAGCAAAAAATGTTTTTCTTACTTAGATTTTTTTCTTCTTGTTTTCACCCGAAAATCTAAAAAGTCTTAAATCAAGAACGATTTTCTAGATGAGGAAAAATTATTTTGTTTTCAGAAAAAACAGGTCAAAGACAAGCGCAATAATCTGCCAATGGGGTACGAAAAATAATCTTGTTTTCTGTTTGATTATTTTGCTTGTTCTAAGCAAAAACTCACTTAATTTTGACTTGTTTTTCTTGAAAACAAGAAAATAATTTTTACTTGTCTAGAAAATCCTTCTTGATTTAAGAATTTTTGATATTCTTGCTGGAAAACAAGACAAAAAATCAAGTAAGAAAAGCATTTTTACAATTAAATAAATTAAAAGTCTTGGAATGGTACAATTTTTTTATGTTTTTGAAAGTCACTTGTGCTCATCTAGCTTGCATTTATTTGATCAAAATTGTAAGTTATATAGGAATCTGTTTAAAATGATAATATTGTGAAATATTATTACAATTTAAAACAACAGTTTTAAAATAGAAATCTTTTTGTTAAAGGTTGTATCAGCGATTTCTAGGCTAAAACATAAAGTGTCAATTTCAGCTGACCTTTCATCACGATCCGCTCGCTGCCTGACCCATAAATTGTCTGTGAAAAAACCGCGTCTCTCTGGTCAGCCTAGGGTCCGAGATATGCCAAAAAAACAATCGGCGCTATCAACACACCACAGATAACCAAACAGTGCTCCAACCAATCAGCGTCAGGGGTTTGGTGTTGTGGACTTTCCTACTGGTGCAGGGATGTGAGGGAGGCGGGGCGAAAATCCACAACACCAAATCCCTGACGCTGATTGGTTGGAACACTGTTTGTTTTTGTGTGGAAAGGTTGGTAGTGCCGATTGTTTTTTTGGCATATCTCGGACCCTAGGCTGACCAGAGAGACGCGGTTTTTTCACAGACAGTTTATGGGGCAGGCAGCGAGCGGATCGTGATGAAAGGTCAGCTGAATTTGACACTTTATGTTTTAGGCTAGAAATCGCTGATACAACCTTTAAATTATAATTGTCTTAACTGTAACTTGATCAATTTAAAACATCTTTGCTGAATAAAAGCACAAATTTCTTTGAAAAAATTACTGACCCTTAACTTTCCAACAATATTGTGGAAAGTAGTAGATTTTATGGTGCTGTTTTTGCTCTTGGCAATAAAAATCATTACCTGGGTTGTTAGGTTTATTTCTATATCCTTTTCACAACACATCTCTGCAAAAGCAGCTTCACAGAAAATGAATGAATGTAATAAAATCACAATGTTAGCGATTTCTAAACCACAGAAAGCACAATTTCTCCACCACCCCCCTCATGGTGCATGTCGACTGGCGCAGAGCGAGCGGGCATTTGCATTTCATTCCTATGGGAGTTGAGCTTCACGCTTGTGCGGAAAAAGTGTTGATAACGGCCAAAAGTACAGAGATGCTCAACTTCATGCAAATAGCTGATCTCTGTGAGAGGCAGGTAAAACATCTGTCATGAGTTTTTAAAATATGCTGATTGTGCTTGCATTTCTGCTGTATTAAGTGCTTAAAGGGCTAGGTCATTCTAAAATGAAAATTTTAGGGTGTAAAATGTCATTAATCACTCACCCTCATGTTCTTCAAAACCTGTAAGTCCTTCGATCATCATATGGAACACAAATTAAGATATTTTTGATGAAATCCGAAAGCTTTCTGACCCTGCATAGACAGACACAACTGACACGTTCAATGCCCAGAAAGATAGTAAGGACATGGTTAAAATAGTCCATCTGACATCAGTGGTTCAACTGTAATGTTATAAAGCTACTTTCTTCTCTTCAGGGTCAATCCACTGCCATTCACGAGAATGTACACTGCCGCTCAAACATTTGGGATCAGTAAGACTGGTCATGTTTTTTAAAGACGTCTCTTATGCTCATTAAGGCTATATTGGTTTGATCCAAATTACAGAAAAAAATAATATAAAATAATGATTTTGTTTGAATATAATTTAAAATATAATTTATTCCTGTGATGCAAAGCTGAATTTTCATCAGTCTTAAGTGTCACATGATCCTTCAGAAATCATTCTAATATGCTTTATTATTAAAATTATCAATGTTGGAAACAGTTGTGCTGCCAAATGTTTTTTTGGAATCTGTGATTCTTTTTTTCAGGACTCTTTGATGAATAACAAGTTAAAAAGAACAGCATTTATTCAAAATATAAATATTTTCTAAAAAGGTAAATATATGATATCACGTTTTTTTATTAATTTAACACATCCTTGGTGAATAAAAGTATTAATTTCTTAAAAAAAAAAGAAAGAATAAAAATGTACTGACCCCAAACTTTTGAACAGTAAACTTTTCTATTTTAAATGAATGCTGTTCTTTTGAACCTTTGTTTTGAAGAATCCTGAAGTTCCAAAAAATATTAAGCAGCACAACTGTTTTTAGCACTGATAATAAATCAGCATATTAGAATGATTTCTGAAAGATCATTTGACACTGAAGACTGGAGTAATGATGCAGCCTTGATGAGCATAAGAAACGTCTTTAAAAATCATTAAAAACTTACTAATCGCATACTTTTAGGCAGCAGCGTACCTTTCCATGCCTTTAGTTCCCTTGCTATCTATGGACAGTCAGAAAGCTATCGGGTTTCATCAAGAATATCTTAATCTGTGTTCTGAAGATGAACAAAATTCTTACGGGTTTGGAATGATCATTTTTGGGTGAACTATCTCTTTAAATCATATTGTTTACAAACTGGACACATTAAAGCTGTTAAATATTGCCTTTGGACATGTATTTCATTGGCTGGCCTTGTTTAAATTTTAAATAACCTTTGTGTTCTTGTTACTGTTGAGTTTCAGAATTTTAGTCTGGGCTGTTTTTTATTGTTTGGCGTTTACCCATATTCATATTGTTTTGTCTGGTTTTAGAGACATGTTGATACAGCTTTCTAATGAAGCTATAATGGCCTTTTAATTGGTTTACTAAATAGCATTCACAAATGTAAGGTGGGTAAAGGAAATACTGTCCAACCATGAATCCAAATCATATTATTGATCGAAAAATCAGCCCTAATCACTACACTCTTAAAAATAAAGGTGCTTTAAAAGGTTCTTCAAGTGATGCCATAGAAGAACCGTTTTTGGTTCCACAAAGAACCATTCAGTCAAAGGTTCTTTAAAGAACCACCTCTTTCTTAACTTTTTTATAATCTGAAGAACCTTCTTTCACCACTAAGAACCTTCAGTGAAACGGAAAGGTTCTTCAGATGTTAAAGGTTCTTTAAGGAACCATTAGGACAATAAAAAGGTTCTTCTATGGCATCGTGAAGCACCTTTATTTTTAAGAGTGTACCCACTTTTATTGCATGGAAAACAGAAGCTTGTTAATTCGGCATCAGACTTCCTTGCATGCTTCACAAAGAAAATTATATTATTATCCACCTTATTCTTCAACATGGAAGTAAGCCTATGGGCGAGTCTTGCAGTTCATTAAAGGAGTAGTTCACTTTCAGAGCAAAAATGTACAGATAATGTACTCACCCCCTTGTCATCCAAGTTGTTCATGTCTTTCCTTCTTCAGTCGTAAAGAAATGGTGTTTTTTGAGGCAAACATTTCAGGATTTTTCTCCATATAATGGACTTCTATGGTGCCCCCGAGTTTGAACTTCCAAAATGCAGTTTAAATGCAGCTTCAAAGGGCTCTAAAAGGAAGAAAGGTCTTATCTAGCGAAACGATCAGTTATTTTCTAAAAATCATTTACAACTTATAAACTTCTTAATCTCAAACGCTCATCTTGCCAAGCTAGACAAGATGAGCATTTACGGGTTAAAAAGTATATAAATTGTAATTTTTTTTTTAAATAACCCATCGTTTTGCTAAATAAGACCCTTCTTTCCTCGGCTGTGATCGTTTAGAGCCCTTTGAAGCTGCATTTTGGAAGTTCAAACTCGGGGGCACCATAGAAGTCCATTATATGGAAAGAAATCCTGAAATGTTTTACTCAAAGGGGGTGAGCACATTATCTATAATCTATCATTTTTATCTATAAATTTTTGTTCTGAAAGTGAACTACTCCTTTAACCACTATTGGGAAAAAACAAGAAAAACAACAATGTGCAGTAAATGGTAAAACTGTTTGCACTACAAACCAGTGTGTTCATAATTAAGATAGTACATTAAAATAATATGGTAAGACACACCGATTTGCAATATCAAGCAACAAAGTGAAAATAAAATAAAATAAAATGTACAAATGGCCCACTCTTATGGAAAAAAAAATAGGTGGATAGGGCTGAAATGACATCGGAATGAGTTAATGTCAAAATTGTAATTTTTAGGTGAACCGTTCCTTACAAAATCAAATCCTATAGCATTAGGGCCCTGCGTTTCACTCAGAGAGAAAATACCTAGATCATTTCAGAGATTACAGCCAAGCGGGCTCTTTTTGTCACCTAACAGAATCAGATTTTGTCCCTGGTGTCCTCTAAGCTGCTTGTAGCCTCAGTCTTTGCAAGATGATATATCTGATAAGGTACATTTTTATCACTGTATCATTCCAGCCCAGTGAAGGTCGGAGAGCATGTAGCCCCACAGACCCATATTCTGAAATCACCACAGCTAACCCCAAGCCGCCTGCGCCATTCCCTCTGAACTGCATCCAGTTCCTAACGGCTAATGAAGCTAATGACATACCCGTCATCTATAATCAACGCTGAAGCATCCAAAGTTTACTGGTATCAAAGAAGCCATCCATATTTCACAATGCTTCATTTTAAATGCATCTAATTGCTGGAAGTTCTTGCTAATAGCTTTGCAGATGATGCTAATGTGGCTGTGTGAGCTATCCTTGGCAGACTTCTTCGGGATATTCAGGCTAGCTATCACATCAAGGCACTCGCTGTCTTTCAAGTCTTCCATCACTTGTATACAAAGCTTCGAATTAAGGCAGCCACACAGGTAAAAGCTCTTCAGCGGTCTATGTGAGTTCCACAGGGAAGACACACAAAACAGTGTTTGTTCCTGAACTGGCTCTGACGTGAGCTTCAATGGGTCTCTTTGGAGCCCGCCTGATTGACATGCTGTGGACATTTGGCCCGACTGCATGTCAATGTGATGAAAGGACTGATACGTGCTGAAAGGAGGACCACGGGGCCGAATGGGACTAATGCCAAGAACAGACTGTCATAAAGGCTTGCGATATGGCAAAAGCAGAAACGGATTCTTAAAATAATTCATGTATGGGAGAAAATGAATCTGTCTTATTCACAATGGACAAAAGCCTGTTTAGCAAGTTTAAAATGATGCGATGATGGGGTTTTATTCAACTAGAAAGGCATGAGGAGAAACACTCATCGCCATCATGACAGACACTGACTGGTTATTTCAGCTGTCACTGGGAGGTCGACTGCTTGTAGCTCACTATTCATCAGCGCAACTGACAACTACAACATTAAACCAAAGGTGCTCGCAATTCTTCAGCATTAATATTGTATGGCCATTTTCATCTGGGCTGATATTGCGTTTGAAACATCCAGGGGCCAATTCTGATAAACTGTTTACTGTCAAACACTGTGATGCATTTCAAATAAAGGCTGAAATATAGCATTCAAACAACACTTTGCTTATAGAGGGATAGCTGAAAATTACATTTTTGTCATCATTTATTCCCCCTCATCCTCAAACCTGCGTGACTTCCTTCTGCTGAACACAAAATGTTTTGGAAAATGTTTCAAATGTTTTTATCCTTGCAGTAAAAGTCAGTGGGATCCAATCAACATTGGGCCCTACTGACTTTTATTGTATGACATTTTTTAGGTTTAAATGATACTAACGTCACATTCCCTGTCATAAACACTCTACATCATGGGACCCCTATAAGTGAGCTTTCATTTCTGTAGGCTATGATCCCATAAGCACTTTCACTATTCACCTTCCCTTTCCTGAAGAAAGTATCACTTGCAATCTGCACTTTACAATCTGTCCACTGTAGTCCAATCATAACACTCCATTCTAGGGCTATCACTAACAATTATTTTGAGTAATCGGTCGATTATTCTGAGTATTAATCGAGTAATCAGATCATTTAAATAGACCCAAGCGAACAATAGACTCTAAAATGACTTAAAATACATATGTGACCCTGGACCACAAAACCAGTCTTTAGTAGCACAGGTATATTGGTAGCAATAGCCAAAAACACATTGTTTGGGTCAAAATTATCAATCATTAGGATGTTATGGGAAGATCATGTTCCATTAAAGACATTTTGTAAATTTCCTACCATAGATATATCAAAACGTAATATTTGTTTAATAATATGCATTGCTAAGACCTTCATTTGGACAACTTTAAAGGAGATTTTCTCCGTATTTTGATTTTTTTGCACCTTCAGATTGCAGATTTTCAAATATTGTCCTATCCTAACAAAACATACATCAATGGAAAGCTTATTTATAAATCTCAATTTCAAATAAATGACCCCTTATGACTGGTTTTGTGATCCAGGGTCACATATATAATATCAATGAGGCAACAATAATTGGTTCAAATAAAAATAGGCCTATGAAAGCAAGTAATAGTATGGTTTCACTGAACAAAACATTTAAAATTTATAATGTGATAAAACAATATAATCATAAGTTTTGTAAATTATGTATTATATAAACTCCCAGCAAAGGATGCCAATGGCCGGACAATTGTTTTTACACTTTACAGGGCGATCTAATCCTTGTTTAATGCTGACTAAACATCTAATTCAAATGTCCAATTAATATTTTATAGTGTATTTTAACGACGGTAGGTGAAATATTAGACTAATTTCTTAATTAATACTACTCGTATGTATCTTTACAACCTATTAACTTTAGTTTGTCAAAATATCATGCTCTTTCCTGCTTACTAAGTCCTTCTCTATATTATTTAGCAGCTTTCACACATTTTTCTAGTGGTTTAGATAGCATAAATTAGCAGAAAAACATATTCAGTAGTACATTAACTGTGCAATCCATGCTGTTGTTTACATCAGAGTATCTCTAATATGGCTTTGCATCCGGGTAACAATCAACAGTTAGCATATTTAGAAAGATAATGATGTATTCTCTTGAGAAGCACATAACATATATATATGTATAAGTATATAAATAAAGTGCATACATTTATTTAATTGAATCACAGCCTTTGTGAAATCACAATAGCTCTACTCTTTATTATGATTTTAAAATGGTTTTCATATTTGGTGCAGCATTAGAAAATGATCTAATAATGCTTTTCACGGATTCTCGTCCATGGAATGTGCCACTTAAGATATTTGGCAGGTTAATCGACACAGGCAAAACACAATCAAAGATTATTTTATAATCAAGTACTCAAATTTAATCGAGAAATCCTGACTCCATTCCTCTCTATATAAAACAGCCCAGCTGAAAAAACAATAGAAACCATCACAGAAATTCTAATGGTTTCCACTACAAATACCATTGCAAACAATCAACTTTTAACCATTAAAACCATTACAAAATGGTGTCCTGTAGTGTGTTTTAGGACATATTCCATTAGGATTTAGTGGTTTTAACAAGCCACCAACATAAGGTGACAAATTACCAGTAGACAGGCACCAATACAGTTTCCAAAAAAACAGTACAATTCACAACTTTGTGATGGTTTCTATTGTTTTGTTTTTTCAGCAAGGTGTATAGTGTCTTGCCATATCAGTTAAAGTCCTCAATTATCAGAGCTAGTAACTCTCCTTTATGTGACAATTTTCCTTTCTAGAAGAACACCTGTCCTACTCCAGCTAAATAATGTCAGTTCCCTCCTACATAAGTGAATTTTCACTATAACTCCCTTTGTGGCTCTGCTCCCACATGCATACATCAAAACCCCTGAAAATAATCACTTTGGCTATGATGCAATGAATAATAGATTAAATGGATCTATTTGAGTCGTGCTAAACGGTTACTGTAGCTCTTCAGAGTCAAGGCAACTTCAGCAACCGGTTCAGGCACATATCTAAGAAAATAAGAGTTTGTACTGCCGTGTGTGCTATTTCTGCCATGCTTGTCATCTAAGTATTATAAATATGATAACAGATAATGATTCGCAGTAATGGGAACACATCTAAATGTCTTCTTTGAAAAAATATAAAGCTTTTACATGTGTTATACAAAGACATAAACATTTCATGCGTAACAGATAAGGCTGTATATTTTCTTTGCTCTTTTTCGATTTTTAGATGTTATAGAAAGTGAGAAATGCTATAACATATGAAGTGAACATCTAAGAATCCTGGTATGCAAAAGCATATCTTCAGAAAGGCATCTGACCACATTGCATTTGTAGTGTAGACATTACTCTGTCCTGATGTAGTCCCAGACAACAAGGACGACCTATACTTCTGTCATTCAGCAATTGCACTAAAACAGCGGTTCTCAGCCCTGTTCCTGGAAATTGTTGTGGGTGTAAAATAGAGGGGGCTACAGGACCAGGGTTGAGTGCCACTGCATTAAAACAAGAGTTGGTTAGAGGCGCTTTAAAGGAAACGGACCATCTGAACCCCCTCGAAATCCAATCACAAGTGACTCACAGGAGACTCATCTGAGATGCATGTTAATACCAAGTGTAAACAGTTTTCAGTCTCAGCTGACCACTTATGATCGCATCACTCAAGACGGAAGTTAATACCTGGTGTAAAGAAAGCTTAAGACAGCATCATTGTGGAAATGAGCATATTATAAACATGCTGATTTTGAAGTATTTTAATATCCTCAATGGCTGTTTAATATAGTTAATGTCATTTTATGAAGGATTAGTTGACCCAAAAATTAAAATGCGCTGAAAATGTACTTACCCTCACACCATCCAGAATGTAAATGAGTTTGTTTCTTCATCAGAACAGATTAGTTGCTTACCAGTGGATTCTCTGCAGTGAATGGGTGCCATCAAAATGAGTTTAAACAGCTGATAAAAACATCACAATGGCTTCAGTTCATCAATTAACATTTTGTAAAGTGAAGATCTATGGGTTTGTTTAATTGAAACAAATTCATCATTGAGGCAATATACCAATCCATAACCCATAACAACGTTTTCTCTAGTAAAAACAAATCATGTTGTTCTCTCACATCATAATCCACTTACACTCTTAAAAATAAAGGTGCTTTAAAAGGTTCTTCACAGCAATGCCATAGAAGAACCCTTTTTGGTTCCACAAAGAACCATTCAGTCGAAGGTTCTTTAAACAACCATCTCTTTATAATCTGAAGAACCTTCTTTCACCACAAAGAACCTTTTGTGAAACAGAACGGTTCTTCAGCTGTTAAAGGTTCTTTATGGAACCATTTAGATTAAAAAAAGTTCTTCTATGGCATCGTGAAACACCTTTATTTTTAAGAGTGTAGAGCTATTTTAGACTGTTTTTGCTTATAAACAGTGCTTGATCTGTGCATATTTCATTCCTGAATCAGACAAGATAACTTTTTTCCTGGAAAAAGCAATATTATAGAAAAAGGAATCATATTTTAGCCAGAAGCAATGGTTTGAAGTAAGAAAATTTTAATGATGAATTTGTTTATTACAAACACACAGCTTGTTGGTGTTGAACTGGAGTCGTGTGGATTACTTGTGGATTTTTGTGATGCTTTTATCAGCTATTTGAATTCTTATTCTGATGGCACCCATTCACTGCAGAGGATTCACTGGTGATCAAACTCAACTACATTTTGGATAGTTTGAAGGTGAGTACATTTTCAGCTAATTTTCATTTTTGGGTGAACTTTTAACCTAAACACCACTTACTAATCTGTTAATTATTGGACAATTAATTAGCCAATTAATGGACAGTAAAGATAAAGACCCAAACATGCTCGAAGTTTTAAATTAGTAGTAAAATACTCTGTACTACTATACTCCCAGTAGGCACCGGACATCAACATTATGTCAGGTTGATGTTGGACCCCAACGTTAGATAGACGCTGCATTTTGGTTGAGAATGAAAATCAGGATGACGTCAGTATTTGACATCAATTTGATGCTGACTTAACATAATATTTTGGTAGGGGTGGGGGAAAAAATCGATTCACATATGAATTGCGATTCAGTCTTCTAGAGATTTGCATCGATTCACAAATTAAAACATCAATTTTCTAGTTAATATAATACAGTTTTTTACAATCGTTTTTGCACTAATAACAGAACCGTAATGTCATTTTTCAAAACTCTAGACACATAATTCACAACCAATAATCAAAATGCACATTTTTCAAACCACTTAACACATTTTTCAAATGCTTGGATACAATACATATAAGCCAAAGTTCATTTGTTCATTGAACTTAAATCACCTGTTCAAAATGACACAACTTAACATCAAAGTATTACTATTTCAAAATGCAACTCACACATTACATCTGAGATGAGTGTGCATTCATTTTGTTACAAAGATTGAACTATCAGTTGATACATCTGCTTAAAATGATAAGTAACTGTTGCATTACCCTTGAAGCATAGCTTTTATGGAAAATAGTGCATGTTTCAGGATAGATCATTTGACACCAGTTACCACAGAATATGACCCAGATGGACTACACTACACTCTCAGAAAAAACGGTACAAAACTATACCTTTTAGGGTACAAGTAGCTGTCACTGGGGTGGTACCAAGGGTACAATTTTTTGGGTACATAATTGTACAATAAGGACCCATTGTGTACCTTTAAAGGTACCTTTATATGTTTTGTTGCCCAGGAACAAAATTGTACCTCTGCAGTACTTTTTTTTTTTTACCATGTATCTATGGATGTCATATTTCATTCTTTATCAGATATGGTTTCTATGGCCCCATGTACCTCTTTTACAGAACACATTTTCATATTCAACATTACTGAATGCACGATGTAATTTTTATGTTATTGCTTTTGTGGTTTTAATGAGTTAATGGCTACCCTGGTAAAAAAAAAAAAAAAAAAAGAATGTATATAGAACGTTGGTACACAAATTAGCCCTGCTGAAAAAAAAACATCCAAAACCAGCCTAGGCTGTTTGGCTGTTTTTAGCTGGTCATAGCTGGTCAGCAGGCTGGTTTTAGAGGGGTATTGGCCACTTTTCTGTCTGTCTGGAAACCACCAGCTAAAACCAGCCTGACCAGGCTGGGAGACCAGCTAACACCAGCTAAGACCAGCCAACCAGCCTGTAAACTGTATTCTGTACCCTGCTGAAAAAAAAAAAAAACAGCTAAAACTTTGAATCTAAATTTTTCCTTTAGAAAACCTATGCTGAGATTTATTTTATCAGTAAATTCCACATTACAGTATTTCAATGATACCACTGTGTCTGCACTGTTCTCAGTCTAAAGTAAAAAAAAATGAAACCTGAATCACATATTTTGTGCAACTATATTTAATGATTGTACTAGCAAAAACACATTGAAACTATGGGTAACTTGTGTATGGGTGATCTAAAGTAATATTCCTATAATATTTCATAATAAATTCATTTTTTTGAAACAATGCTTCTGTTAATGCAAGGCTTCTTTAATGATATGAACGCAATGTGCAAAGTTTTGAACACTGGACAGCCCGTGTTACAAATAATGACTGTTTTGAGTTTTGTATCTAGAGTTCTGAAAAATGACATTAAGGTTCATTTATTAGTGCAAAATCGATTGTAAAAAACTGTAATAACAACATGAAAAACAGCGAGGGCAATTGATCTTTTGTTATAATGGGAAGTATTAGGAAAGGCACGGATACAGAAGCTACTAAAGGGACATGGTTAGGGCAATATACCAATCCATAACCCATAACAAAGTTTTCTCTATTAAAAAATAAAAAATGTAAAAAGTCCATCTCCTGTTGTTCTCTCACATCATAATCCACTGACATATTTGTTTACATTCTTAAAAATAAAGATGCTTTCAAAGGTTCTTCACAGCAATGCCATAGAAGAACCATTTTTGGTTCCACAAAGAACCATTCAGCCAAAGGTTCTTTAAAAGAACCGTCTCTTTCTTACCTTTTTATAATCTGTTTTTGTGAAACAGAAAGGTTCTTCAGCTGTTAAAGGTTCTTTATGAAACCATTTAGACAAAAAATGTTCTTCTATGGAATCGTGAAGCACCTTTATTTTTAAGAGTGTAGAACTGTTTTGGACTGTTTTTGCTTGTAAACAGTGCTTGATCTGTGCATATTTCATTCCTGAATCAGACAAGATAACTTTTCTACTGGAAAAAGCAATATTATGGAAAAAGGAATCATATTTTAGCCAGAATCAACGGTTTGAAGTAAGAATATTTTAATGATGAATTTTTTTATTACAAACACAGATTGCTGCTAATGGACTGGAATCGTGTGGATTACTTGTGGATTTTTGTGATGCTTTTATCAGCTATTTGAATTGTTATTCTGATGGCACCCATTCACTGCAAAGTGCATTGGTGAGCAAGTGATGTAATGCTAAATTTCTCCCAATCTGTAGAAAGAAGATACAAACTCAACTACATTTTGGATAGTCTGAGGGTGAGTAAATTTTCAGCTAATTTTCATTTTTGGGTGAACTTTTAACCTAAACTCCACTGACTAGTCTGTTAATTATTAATTGGCAATTAACGGACAGTACAGAAAACAGACCCAAATGGGCTTGAAGTTTTAAACTTACTCTGTACTACTATATTCCCAGCAGGCACTGGACATCAACATAATGCCAGGTTGACATTGGACCGCGACTTGGACCTCAACATTGGACAGACGTTGCAGTTTGGTTAAAAATGAAAATCAGGATGACGGCAGTATTTGACATTAACTCTGACTAAAAACAACAAAATATCAACGTCAGTTGACGTCAGTTTTGGATCAAATTATTGTTAGACATTGAATTGACATTGACGTCGCAACCAAAATTGAACCAAATATCAATATCAACATCTTATGACGTTGTGTGCCTGCTGGGCTGTTATTATAGTGGGTTGGTCATTTTAATCAAAATATACTCAAATCACTGCTTCACTCATAACAACCAAAATCACATTCGAAGACACCGTTCCCTTGAACATATCAATTATATAACAAAAACACTGATTTTCTTTTGTTGTGTTTCTTAAAGCCCCATTCATTGTTCTCTAGTCCTGGTTTGTTCTTGTGGCAAAAGAGGAAAATGATCAAATTATAATCAAACTGAATTTTGTTGCACTTCCTGGCACACAAACTGCTCTAGTGCTCTCAGGTTTTGTTCTGGGAAGGTGTATGTAGCGATTAGAGGATAAGACAGCAGCCATGCACAATCGCCCTGATGAGCGAACTCTCTGCAGATGCAATTAGCTCCATATAATTACTTTCACACTTCTCTGTGACAAGAACATACGGACTCAGCCCTTACTTTGTGTGTTAAACTTTCCTTTGATAGCCTCCCTCTAACAAGACCCTCTCCGGTGTCACCCTATAAAAATGCCCTAAGGACTCCCCTAAAATGGAAAACATCGCTCCAGCCCCAGTTTCTCTGCTCAGCCTCCAGTAAACAGCAGACTCTGCTTTGAGGCACTGAGACTCACTTAAAAGGGCACCACTGATGTGCACATGAGAGAGGTTTGTCACACGTACTCATCTGGGAAAGACTATAGCACATATGAACTTGACAGGATTATCAGCCTACTGTGCTAGTGTCGAAATATCTGAAATATAACATCTGAAACATCTGAAATCTCTTTTCCCTATCAGAAGCTGTTTGCATGCTAAGCATTATAACAGTGTTGTACGTCGCTGGCAGGGTTGAACACAAACATGGAAAGGTTGTCTGTGTCAATCTCAGACATCAAAGGGCACATTTGTGACTGACAGCCAGCTGAGCTAGGAATGAGGATGTTTGCTGTGTTCGGCTCACCTAAAAATGTATTAGCAGTCTACAGGATATGTTTCATACGCTCATGATAGAAAATATGCTGTCAGTCAAATCTGCAAATACACTGTAAAAAACAACTGTGGTGCCAGAAATTTGCAGAATAGAAGGTGCTCCAGGCAATGTTTCAACAGAAAAAAATACTAGTAGTAGACTAAAATAATGCAATCAACAACATAAAATGCATATCCTTATGCATAACTATTTAAGAAAATATTAAAATGTAATGTAAAGGTTTTGTAGGGACTTCTAATTAGTTACAATAACTAATATATTTTACTGTAAAAGTAAATGTATTGACTTGCTAAATATAATATTGTTTTGCACCCCAAATAATATGACACTTAATGCAAACAATACAGCACAGCAGTCATGTTAAAACTAATATGTGACCCTGGACCACAAAAAACAGTCATAGGGTTTTGAAATGTTTTGAAAGCTGAATAAATAAGCTTTTCATTTATGTATGGTTTGTTAGGATATGACAATATAGCTGAGATACAACTATTTGAAAATCTGGAATCTGAGGGTGCAAAGTAATCAAATTATTGAGAAAATCACCTTTTAAATTGTCCAAATGAAGTTCTTAATGCATATTACTATTACAAAATTAAGTTTTGATATATTTACAGTAGGAAATTTTGACCATACAATGTGTTTTTGACTATTGCTGCAAATATACCTGCGCTACTTAAGGTTTTGTTGTCCAGGGTCACATTTAATTTACATTTTATCTTTACATTTTACTGTGTATTTATTTCATGAAGGACGCATAATAAAATGATCTATTTTGTAAACATGTAAAGGGCACATGGTCATGAAATTAATGAAATGAAACAAACTACTGTGGCAAAAGAAGCATTTGCAAATGTGAAAACACAGCACTGTCTCCTGTCAAATTCAACCTCAGGTATTCTAGGACATGTTGCCAGCTTTGCAGTTCCACCTGACATCTTGATGTGATTCTTGACAGTAATCCAGCTGGGTTTAAGACTGTGTAAGAGAAGACACGTTTACAGCAACAAAATGTCTGAGGTTCTGCTACTTCGCTAAGCCTACACTGTTTCACTGGCATAAATCATCATGTGCAGAGTCGTTCAGAATTTCAGCAAAGCAACAAGCGTGATGGAAACAGGTCGTGTGCGCACTGCAGAGGTTTGGTTTTGGGAAGAGTAACAGACCTCTAAGATATACGTGAATACACAACTTACAGGCGTATGTCATGGCAAAACTGCTCCCCGTGTCCACCATGTCCACTTGTGGTACCAGTTTAGGAACATCATTGTGTTGAGAGAGCGCGAAACGGAACACGTCGTATTCATGGGAGTCGGTTGGAAACAAACCTCCTGTCGAGACGACAAAAAAGTCATTCAGGAACAATAACATGCACATGAAACATTTAACCCCAAATGGCTAACTGTACCTCATCCTGTGCGACGGAAACTTTAAATCACTGTCAGGACACGGTTATAAACGATAGCCGCTGAGTACTCACCTATGTTGATGTTACTTGGGAAACTTGAACATGAACACAAGCCAAGCAAACCGGTTAAGAGTAAGACGAAGCTTTGCCACATATTTCCGTTTGCATTTGAGAAACTGACAAAAAGCCAAATGCCAAACATATATCCCAAAGTCTTTGTGTCTTCACTCACACTGAGCCCATAGCGGTAACACGGAGCCAGCAGAGCGCAGTGAATCCCAGTCAGTCCTATTGGTAATAGCAGTGGCTGACTGAATAAGCGTGTCTCTGACAGCTCTACTCACAAATGAACACACACTCTCTGTAGTGTCAGCAGAAGAAGGAAAACGCGGATCTTAATCGCTTTCTTAACACCATCACGCGCGCTCTCGGTAAGCCGTTACGCTACTCACAGTAGTAGAGCAAATGACTGGGTAAACTTGAAGCCGTGCGCAGACTGTACCATTTTATAACAGCTTGGTTTCTCCAGTTGTGTAGCTATGTGCGATTGTTATACTCTAACCTACATAACATATCTGTAAGAGCATTAAATGTGAGCCTTGAGTGTGACAAACAGTTAAAAGCTCATGAGCAACAGAAAATTAAGCGGAATAATTGTGCAATCGATGTTATCCAACAAGAAAACAAACAAATTTAAACACCGCATGCTTTTCTGTATATGGGTCAATGACAAATATAAATATCTGAGACAAAAGGTTTAAAACGTACAGGTTTTTATAAATACATTTCATGTTGATGTCATACGTTTAAAATGTATATGTATATTTTTTACAAAAAATAATTTGACTATCATGTCAAAGCTAAGTAGTAAAATACTTTAATTACACCTGAGTTTACAGAACATAATCATTATTTTCAACATATTTTTGTATTTTAACATTATGTAGCATGTATTTCAATAGTATATATCAAATAGGAATAAATTCTGATCAAATTGAATAATATTATGTATCTTAAAGGGAAAGTTCACCCAAAAATTCTGTCATCAGTTACTTCACCCTCATGTTGTTCCAAACCTGTAAGACCTTCGTTCATCTTTGGAACACAAATTTAGGTATTTTTGATGAAATCCGAGAGCTTTCTGACCCTGCATAGACAAGGTCCAGAAAGGTAGTAAGGACATTGTTAAAATAGTCCATGTCACATCAGTGGTTCAATCGTAATTTTCTAAAGCTACAAGAATACTTTTTGTGTGGACAAAAAAAAACTTTATTCAACAATTCTTCTCCTCTGCGTCAGCCTAGCGCCATTTTAGAGAGTATCACGATGCATACAAGTGCTTTCCTTGCATGTAAACAACACATGCTGTTGACGTCGAACACGTGTGCATCGCGTTTTCTTAACATTTAGAGGAAAGTGCGCATATGCGTTGTGATATTCTCCAAAATGCCGCTAGCCTGACACAGAGTAGAAGAATTGTTGTTTTTTGCACAAAAAGTATTTGTAGCATTATAAAATTAGAATTGAACCACTGATGTCACAAGGACTATTTTGTCGATATTCTTGATACCTTTCTGGGCCTTGGAAGGACCCTTGCTGTCTATGGAGGGTCAGAGAGCTCTTTGATTTCATCAAAAATATCTTAATTTGTGTTTCAAAGACAAACAAAGTTCTTACTGGTTTGGAACAACATGAGGGTAAGTAATTAATGACAGAATTTACATTTGAACATACCCTTTAAGCTCAAATTATGTATTTTAAATTTAGTTTAACTAACTGACCTTCTAGAGTAAACAAACTGAGACGCTTAAAGGGGTCATGACATGAGAAACCAAATTTTCCTTGATGTTTTGACATTTAAGAGGTCTTTGTATGCTCATCATCAATAAAAAAGCATTTATGTAATAACCCTAAAAAATGTCTCGTTTGGATCCGAGGTGTAAGGTGATGGTACTGAGGCGCAGTAGTTTGCATAAATACTGCCTCCAGAGCAACACATCAACGAATAGTCATCTTCTCAGCATAGACCCTGTCCACTGGCATTTAGTCGCTTAACGGCTGACAATTGATTATGCTGAATTCAAGTGTTGCGTTGCGTCAAAAGCAAAAAACAAAAAACAAAAAAAAAAACAATAATTTCCTGCTATCTTGTCTATTCTGGATACACAGATGTGCATGCACTTTCTCACACGTGCATAAGTCAATTTGACAAATAGAGTGAAAGAACGTTCGCTTTGACGAGTTTGGTTTAAACAGCTCGGTCGTACAGATATCAGAAGCGTAAGGAACGAGCGGATAGTTTATTTATAATGGCATCCCGGATCGTATCATTTGAGGATTGTTCAGAGCATTTTGTTTTGTAAACGAGGCACAGTCTCATGGAGAGTTCACAAAGAAACATTTGTTATAAGATGAAGCAGTAGCTCTGACTGCAGCTGCATCTCAAACTGTAAGTAAAATGATTTCATAATGCTTTGTCTGGAAATTACTATTTTTTTTTATCATGTTGTCAAAACACTCACAAGCAATAGTGAGGGGGCGTTGATACTGTGTCCTATGCAATGACATTAGCCAATCATAACAGTGGCCAATTACTGAGAAGCCTTTAAAGACCCGCCCCTTAAAACAGGTCGTTTTAAACAGAGGGTCAGAATGAGGGTTGAAAATAACCATTTTTCCAGATATTTATGTTTTGTTTTTGTTTTTTTTGTGCAAAAAACTTTATTAACATTATAAGTAAACCTTAAGGAACATATTACGATAATAAAAAAAAATACATGCCATGACTCCTTTAAAACACACACACACACACACACACACATCATCATCATCATCATCATCAGTTAGGTCAGTTCCAATACCTGTTTAAACTTACGTAAAATACCCAAAATTTACCCAGTATAACTCTGTGAAAAAAGGCAATCGTTTTAAGGTTCATACTCACTCTAAGCCAGTGCTTTGAATAATAACCCGGACCTAACATTTCTGTTCATGAAACGTATTTCCTTTTGGAATGAAATCACATAGTGCAGTCCATAAAACACTCATAAAATGAAATGATGTTATGAAATCAAATCTAAGATTTGTATCAATAATCACATTGCCCACAATACCGCAGAGAATAGCACAGATTGCCTTTACTATTCCATGAAGTAATAAATGCACATTGTATTCACATCTATATTACATGTACTGTAATGTATTGCAAACGAAAACTGCCAGCACTTTCTGAATTTAGGCTTTTTACACTGTTCTAGTGAAATGCATACAGTAAGTAAAAAATATCACATACACTTAATTCCATTATTTTAACTAAAGACAGAGATTTATTTTAGTTGTAATGGCTTTTTTTCTCCAGTGCACCTCTAAGTAGTTACTACACCTTTTATCTATTTCCATTCTTACTCAGTTATCCAAGTATGCTTTTAAAACTACAGTGGTTTAATATAATCATAACATTTGGCTGAAGATGAGTGCCGTCCACTGAGATTAGATTACATTAACAGTGACATAGCCCTATATAATTAAGACGGCACAAATGGCTTCATCAACTTCAGGATGTAATGACATTAACATCCATGACACAGACCAATTACAGTGTGGTGGAGCTCCGGTCCCCCTTGGCATACCAACAGAAGGAGGAACCCCGCTACTATTCCCATGGTTTTTGAGTTGCACTGGCAAGTGCCAAGAAAATCCCTTACGGGAATCAGGAACACGAGTTACTGCAAGTTAGCTGAAACAAAAAAAAGAATGAATTATTGAACATCCATAAATAATACATTAATGCTGTAAATAAAATAAGTTTTAGGTTTAGTTGAGTGCATGTTATGCATTTTCTAAACTGGGCAGCTTCAGAATTTAATTAGCTTTGTTTGAGGAAAGTTTTTTGTTAAATATAAAAAATACATATAATAATATAAAATACTGGCTAGCTGTGGTTGTCAGAACTTTACCACAAAAAATACAATGACAATATTACAAGCAATGAAGTATGTTTATGTGTGCTTGACTATGTTTGTATGTGCATGTTAGTGAGGCATGTGTATGTGAACACACAAACATAGTCAAGCACACATGGGCTCACACTCACTGAAAAGAAAATGGGAGAAAGAAACATTTTGATAAAGTAAAGTAGCCCAATGTTAAACTATTTATTACAGACAGCATGAAAAACAGAAAGGATCAGAAAGAACAGAAGAGTGTCAGAAAGGAGCATAAAGAAAGGAGATAGGATGCTTGCCAGGAATAGGGCAAGAAATACAATCGGTGGGTAGGGGAGAGGATGAAAGGAGCATTGGCCGAATATAGGGAGACAGCTGAGAGAGGCCTAAAAGCAAATGTACGCTTTCTCTACGGCGTGACACTGATGTTTTAAAGGGGTCATCAGTTCATATGATTCTTTAGGGTCTTAATGAAAAGTCTCTAATATACTTTGATTAAAAATTCTCAATAGTAGTGTAAAAAAACACCCTTTTACCTTGTCAAAATCAGCTCTGCAAAATATCAGCTCATTTTAGGCATGGGCCCTTTAAATGAAAATGAGCTCTGCTTGCCCCGCCCCTCTCTGCTGAGGGATTACGAGCTGTAATGTTTACTTTAGCCGCATTTAGCTGTGTTTAGCCGCATTTAGCCGTGTTTAGCAGCAAAACTTGCTAACAAGCACATTATTAAGAAATGCCATTTGCAAAGATGCATAAAAAAAGCCTTGTACTCACTTCTGCTGCTGCATCACGAATGATTCACACGAACATAGATGCATATGTAGATAGGGATCGGTGCTTTCCTTTTAAAAATGAAACTACTGCTATGTTCATGATTACATCCAACAACAGAACACCTCAATCGCTCAATTAGAGTATTCCCCTGCACCTGAGTCGACACAATGGTGATGGTATTCGGACTGTTTCAGCTCGGTGAGGGCGGGTCTAAGGTAAAAGGTTCATGTCAATCAACTGTGTTTCGTCACAACGACAAGAAGCTGAGAATGATCTGATTTTAAAGGGGATATTACTTTTAAAGATTAAAAAAATACCACTGGGTGGATTTTTATCATTGTAGGGTGGTTGTATACACAAACTGCCAACACACATTAATGTTCAAACAACATGGAAAAGTTAGTTTTGCATCCGATGACCCCTTTAATGTAATTCAGATTGCTGTTCTAATGTATTTTAAATGCAATGTTACACTATAAAAATGAATATAATTAAATGTGTTTTATCAGAAATGTCTCTATTTCACTTTGCATTTAGACTGGCCCATTTTTGCTGATCATCCGGTCCATTTTACCTGAACACGGCTATCTCAAAAAAAAAATGGGGGCAGCTAGCATTTCAAAATCTGTAGGGCCTCAACAATTATATTTTATTACATCAATTCAACAAAAAATATTAAAAACAGTCCTTATTAATCAAAGGAACACAGTTAAATGTCATACATAGGTTTTTTGTTAGCATCCCAAGTGATTACCCAAAAAGTGGCCCAATTTACTTGATATCACCCTATTAAATAATTAAATACACTACCAGTAAAAAGTATTTGGACATTAAGATTTTTAATGTTTTTAATGAAGTCTCTTCTGCTCACCAAGTCTGCTTTTTTTTTTTTTTTTTGATCCAACAGACAGCAAAAACTGTAACATTTTAAAATATTTTTATTATTTAACCCTCTGGGCCTCCTCATTTAGGGGTCACGCTTGGCTCCCTCGCAGTCAAAAGTGACCGAAGCCTTAAAAAGTAACTTTTTTTTTTTCTTCAGGAAAATCAATTAAATACATTTTTGTTCAATAATATTTTGTGATTATTATTTAGAATTTTGAGCATTTTTTATGAATCTATGCAATATTTATACAGTTTTAATGAACAATTATAATTATTTATAATTATATTTATTATTATATTTTTTAATTTAATTATGTATTTATTATTTTTCAATAAATACAACATTTCACATTAAAATAGAGTAAAAGCATTTAAAATCCATTTTTTTAAAATAACTGTTTTCTGTTTGAATATATTTTAAAATGTAATTTATTCCTGTGGTTTTAACGCTGAATTTTAATCACCATTACTCTAGTCATATGATATTTAAGATATCATTCTAATATTCTGAATTTGCTGCTCAAAAACATTTATTATTATTGTTATAATTATTATTATGTTGAAAACAGCTGAGTGTATATTTTTCAGGTTTCTTTGATGAATAGAAATAGCATTTATCTAAAATAGAATTTTTTTGTAACATTATAAATGTCTTTATCATCACTTTTGATCAATTTAAAGCATCCTTGCTAGTAATTTCTATCATTTCTGTACGGACTCCAAGCCTTTAAAATGATATAGTGTATAATGTTACAAAAGCTTTTTATTTCAGATAAATGCTGACCTTTGGATCTTTCTATTTATCAAAGAATCCTGAAATACTAATAGTAATACTAATAATAAATGTTTCTTGAACAGCCAATCAGCATATTAGAATGATTACTAAAGCCTGGAGTAATGATGCAAAAAATTTTAGCTTCGACAACAGGAATAAATTACATTTTAAAATATTTTCAAATAGAAAGCAGTTATTTTGAATAGTAAAAATATTTCACAAAATTACTACTTTTCCTGTATTTTGGATCTAATAAATAGAGGTTTGGTGAGCAGAAGAGACTTCTTTAAAAAACATTAAAAATGTGTTCAAAAACTTTTGACTGGTAGTGAATATAATAAAAATATTTATAATAAATGTATTGATTATATACTAAATCATATAATATTATATTTTAGTCTATACAGAACATTATACAGAACAGTCTGTATTTTATAAACTTAATTCTTCTGAGCATATAGTGTTGGATACTGCTGGAGGTTTAGAATATGAGAGCTGGCGTGAACAAGATTTCTATTTTAGGTAAAGGTTTGATTTTCTTTCTTTTTTTGTCTCAGGTGCTGTAAGTCCTCGACGAAATGTAGTAGGAAGAACCAGGCAACACTACATGGCCACGTAAATCTGGCCCTGATGGATCAACACGCCATGGAATCAGAACGGTGCACTTACATCCTGGTTACAAGAGGATCCATCCTCTGGTTATTCTTGTAAGCGCTGGCACAAATTTTACTGCTGCTCTTTGATTTTCCCCTCAGAGAAAATCTGAGGATATTTCACATCTTAGAAAATCAGCTAAGAATATGTACAGTCAGAGAGCTTAAATCCACCATGCTTTGTGATTCTGCTAATCTTCATTCAAATACCTGCGTACCAGAGTTAAAAGAGAGAAATGCACAATCAGCTTTTTCCTGACAGCATCCCTATCTCCTAGCTGTCTAGAAAAGAGCTTTATTTGGTTTATTTATCTTTAGGCAGTCAAACGTCTTCTGAAAAGTTATCAAGTAAACCTGACAAAGTAAACAAATCAATTGATTCTAAGCAACCAAATGCTAATGAATAAATCTGTGAGAATAAACAGCCTAAGGTATCCCACATTTACAATGCTATGTATAGCAATTTGTCCTGAAGTTCACAGCAATTCTTTGACATAAAGGTACAAGTGAATTAAATATTTAGTGAGTGAATAATGCAGCACAACCTAAGGTTAGTTGACAGTTACTATTACAGAAGCCTTGATTGTGCATTTGTGTTCTTAAAGGGGAGTGCTCTCAAAGAAAGACCCAGGCACAGCCCCTAAGCCCAGGACGCTTTTCCCCCATTAGTTGTTAAAGGTGATGAGGCATAGCTAATTCATCAGCACTTGAAGTAACATTTGCGTCTCCATTTTAGCTTAAAAGCTTTTCACCTTTGAAAGTCAGACAGGGAAGCAAGAGGTCTTTCAAGAAGAAGCACTGAAGCCATTACCATCATTATAGAACAAAGCCCTGTGGAAAGAAGGGAGGAGAAAAAACATCATTCCCTTCATATTAATTTGGCCAGTGTCTTAACTGTCATGCCCTGTTTTCATAAAAGTCAAGGGACGAGGCAAGCGTTTGACCCAAAAAGATGAGAGCGGGTTCTTTTTTGAATTAGGACTGTGAGAAACAGATTTTGATTTTGTGTTCTGTTCTCTACATTAAAAAAATTATTCTCGGGCTGAAGTTAATTCAGTTGGCTGAGCACTGGAAATGGGTTTTCTTAACATTAAATTAAACTGTGAACTCTGTTCAGATACCTGGTGTAGCAGAAACTAAATTAATTAAAACAGCAAAATTAAACATGTCAAAGTAAGTTAATTTACCATAAGTAAACATGGTAGCTTATATGAAAATGGAAGGAAGCACAAGAAAACGGTTTAACACGCTAACAAGCTAATGTTTTGTACCCATTGTTAAAGGATTAGTTTACTTGCAGAATAAAAAATCCTGATCATTTACTCACCCCCATGTCATTCTTTCTTTCTTCATTCGTAAAGAAATTATAGTTTTTGAGGAAAACATTCCAGGATTTTTCTCTGTATAATGGAGATCAACGGGTTGAAGGTGCAAATTGCAGTTTCAATGCAGCTTCAAAGGGCTCTACATGATCCCAGACAAGGAAAAAGGGTCTTATCTAGCGAAAACGAACAGTCATTTTATTAGAAAAATACAAATGTATATACTTTTTAACCAATAATGTTCGTCTTGCACAAGTAATCATACACGCGTGGCGTGTAGGCAGAAGTACCGACCTTTACAACAAAGGTAAAACAACAATGTGAAATGAAGTTGGAGGAGAAAATTAGATGAGACTAAAACTAGCAGCATCAGAAATTATGTAGAAAACTTTTTTTTTTTTTTTACATTGTATAAGCTACTTTTATGTAAATATCCTATGTAAGCAGTATTTTACTGTAGCATGTAGTAGAGTCAGAAATTAACGGGGGCTTGTGGCAACAATTGCACTAAAATAAAATAAAATATACAGTCAAGCCCGAAATTATTCATACCCCTGGCAAATTCTGACTTAAAGTTACTTTTATTCAAACAGCAAGTTTTTTTTGACCGGAAATGACACAGGCTTCTCCCAAAAGATAATAAGATGATGTTCAAGAGGCATCATTGTGGAAAAAAATTTGAACAATACATTTGAACAAAAAGTGGCATGTCCAAAATGATTCATACCCTTCTCAATAATCAATAGAAAAGCCTTTTGTCCACTGGTGCCCAAGGCCAAGTTTCTCAGACTGCCTGATGTGGTTGTTAAGAATTTTGATGTATTGCTCCTTTTTCATGGTGCCGTTTACTGTGATTAGGTTCTCTGGTCTCTGGTTCTCTGGTTTACACACATTACGCTTAAAGTTGGTTCGAAAGAACCATTTTGAAATCACTGACAAATGAATATGTATAAATGTATATTCTGAGAAAATTACAATGTTTTCAGACCTTGTTAATGCATTTAAACCTCCAACACAATATTATCACACTTTAAAAAACATGTGACTTTCCCTTTAAACAGTCAATTGTTATTGCAAGCGGTTTAAAGTATTTTAATTGATTGAAGTAATTGGTAAAAAGTTAAAATGCCCATTGAAATCAATTCCAGGCAGCAAAAATGGCCCTTTAATGGGAAAGGTCAGGTGTTCAGTAATAGTAATACAAAAGCATGACTTAAGCAGGTAAATTTCTGGGATATAACACTTTAAAATGTCCAAATCTGAGAAGAATTATCAAGGAAAGCTAAGTTAACTCATATTCAATTTTTTAGTTTACACTATAAAATAATATTGCAAAATTGATTACTAGACTATGTTTTACAAAAAAAAGTATTTCTCGAAACCTCACATTTAATTCCATGTACTTAGCATTTCTTTGTTATTATTTGTGAAATTTACAAGCAATTAGAGTTAAAATTGTTTAAAAGTAAATCCTACACCAATTGTGCTTACTATAGGAGAATAAATCATTATATGAACAGGCCATGTCAGCATGTGTGCTTAAGCGCAGTAACTGAAATAGGTCATGTTTGTCAGTAAACTCAGGATCTTCCTCACCAAACCAGGAGTTAAATGCTCTCGTTTCCCATGGGACTTTCCTGTCCATGCTGCACATCCACAGAAATATTCTGCTAATCTTTACAAGCGAGCAGAGAGGACACTGTACTTAACAGGGGAGTGAGAACATCAAATTATGTGGCTGATGGAATGAGACGGATGCAGCTTTGTCAGCATTATTCCAGCAGGTGTCATTCTATATAACATGAGGAATGAATCTGGGCCGACTGCACGGGTTTAAAGGTGCCGTAAGGCATTTCTATCATTTTGCTAACTTCCAAAACTATATCAGACCACCTTACATCGTTTCAACCATATGACATCTAAGCCACGCCCTCTAAAGATGTGTCAACCAATCCGATAACGGCAAACCTGAATACATAAAAAGCAGAAAATACATAATGATTTCTGATTGTCTAATGTATAAAATTAAGCATTTTTAGAACATTTCAGCAGATATTGAAATCAGGGTGAAAAATAGCAAGCGAGATTTAAATCAGCCAGTCAGCATTACACTCTAAAAAGTGCTGGGTTATTTTTGTAAACACATTGCTGGGTTAATTGTGCTGGGTCAAAATGTTGGGTTGTTTGAGGCACTGTAAACACACAGTTGGGTTGATCATGCTGGGTCAAATGGACTATAAG
Organism: Garra rufa; assembly: GCF_049309525.1. Lineage (NCBI taxonomy): Eukaryota > Metazoa > Chordata > Actinopteri > Cypriniformes > Cyprinidae > Garra > Garra rufa. The sequence continues at coordinate 20,367,129 of NC_133379.1, read as the reverse complement.
GGGTTCTTTCACTATGAACACCTGGGTTGGGTTATTTTGACCCAACCGGTTTGTTTATTTTTTTTCACTTCATCGAACATTCTGGATTCTTCACTCGTCTCGTCGCCAGGCGGTCACGCACCTTGCAGCAAGCAGGATTATAAGGTAAATTAATAATATGATTATATAATTATTTACCTTTACTTTTAATAAGTTGTGTTTTAGAGCGTACTGATTTCACTGTTTAATGCAATATTTGATATGTCGCTGTGCGGGGTTGGCATTTTATTCCGTGAATGACGAACGTTGTAACTTAAGCAGCCTAGCGATGTACTTTTTTGCCTCAACAATCGCTTTATTGTTATATAAAGTGTGTGTGTGTGTGTGTGTGTGTGTGTGTGTGTAGTGTTATTTGTATAATTTACAGTATACATATGGCCTTTATTTTAACGCCTTATGGAAAGAGTAGGTCAGAAATACGGGGGTAAGTTCCTTTACTGTCTGCATACTGTATTGCTTTGTAATGTTTTGTCAAAATTAGATCATTTCATACAAAAATTGATCTTTTAAGGGCATATTTTTCAAGTAAATGTTTGCGACGTGCCGAATCCAACGATAGATCCATATGTTTTATGTTGAGCATTTTCGCGGTTTTTTCCTTGAGGTAACTTATCTGCATTAGCTAAAACGCTATGTCCCTTAATAGTACATACCAGTCATATTGTGGTTTAACATTATTAAAGTGTTTATTACTTAAATGTAATGTTGTCTTAGCTACAGTATGTAAAGTTAGACTTAATCTCTCGTGGTGTATGTGGCCGTTCACATGTCGCGTTTTTTGCGCACTGAAGTTTGTTATTATACGCTCATAATGGAAGCTCATTTTTTCCAGGCGCGGGACATGGTTGCTTAGCAACGGCAGACGCCATGGGAGAGGAAGCTGCGTTTTTGGAAAGAAAGCGACGCGTCTTGCGTTTTCACGCGTTTTTAGGCGCAGCATGTGAACGGCCCCTTAAGGGGGTGTGAAGGTGTGAACACACCGTTACTCTTCCTCTATTTTAGTGAATGCCTGTGTTGCATTACAAACTAAGAGACCAGTATAAACCTTAAACTTATTGAACCACATTTGTTTTTCAGATTTGATCAGATTTCACAAGACTTTAGGAAGCTATATCCAGAGGCAGACTTTTTGAAGACTGGGCTACAGTTGCAGACCTAATTCTTGCCAGTGCTCAGTGAGGTGCATTCAGAGCTGGGTGACATGACTTAAGGTAAGCTTTTTCTTATAATATGTCAATCTATAAAACAACATGCAACTGTATTTGACACAGATCAACTGGTAAATACAATGGTACAGTAACACTTAACTAGTTGCTTATTAGCTTGTATATTGGCTGTTAATTAGTACTTATGAAGCACAAACTGATGCCTTATTCTGCATGAGCATATTCTACATCCCTGAATCTGACCCCATACCAAAACTTAACCTGCAGTAGTTGAATGAGGGTGGGAATTAATTTGCATTATTTAAAGGAATGAAGAAATCTTCATATGAAAGTGTTTCAGTTTGTTTTGATTATAAAATATGGTTCACAGTTTGCATATTATTCCTATGGTTTAGATGCTAAAGGGGAAAGTGGTTTCAAAGTCCTGCCCACTCTGGAGAAAAGGTCTTCAGACCCACAACCACGGAATCCCGGAGGCCATTCATTGACGTACAACCTGTAAGTTTTGTTTTACGTTTTCTGCTTTAATAAGGGTGTATATATATATATAAACACAGTGGTGGCCAAAATTATTATAACAGTTGTATTTTCACCAGCTAAAAAATGATTTTAAGTCAGTGTTTTTTATCTTTTGCTGTAGTGTGTCAGTGAGAAATATCAGTTTACATTGGCACAACAGCCAATCCTCCACACAGAGTTCTGATCTCATCATCATCCAGTCTGTCTGGAATGACATGAAGAAACAGAACAAACTGAGACAAACTAAATCCAGAAGAACTGTGACAACGTCCCCAAGATGCTTCAAGAGACCTACCTGCAAAGCTACCTGAAAAACTATGTGCAAGTGCACCTAGTGTAGGGCAAAAGCTGCTTTAAACACAAAAGGACGGTCAAACCAAATGTTGATTTAATTTAGTTAATCAAGGTTAATTGATTAAGAACATTTATTTATGACATTATTTTTGACAGCGTCATTTTATGACATTTTTAGACAAGTGCTTAAAACTTTTAACAGTATTGTAGCTTTGCAGTTAGGTCTCTTGGAGCATCTTGGTGACGCTTTCACAGTTCTTCTGGATGATGATGAGATCAGATCCTGTGTGGAGCACAGAACAAAAATGTCACTGGATTATCACAATTAATGGCAAAATGAATGGAAATGTAAACCGATATTTCCTACTGACACACTACAGCAAAAGATAGAAATCACTGACTTAAAACCTTATTTAGCTGGTGAAAATACTAGTTTTCTAATAATTTTGACCACAACTGTATGAAAAGTTGAGAAGTAAAATGAGCATTTATTTCATGCCTCTGTGTTTATGTTCATAAAATACACTTAACTTAAAATGTAATGTTGCAAGACTAAATGCCGTATAATTAACAGGTGGGGACCAACATGGTGGATTTGAGCCTTGGGATGAGACAACAACATTTCTAGACCTTCGCCATTGTTCCAGGCCATGCCATTGAAGCGGACTTGTTGCCTGGGAATTTCTCCAGCTTGCAGTATATCATATTGATGGACATAAGTCTTCATGTGTGAAGTTTTTTTTTTGGCCACTTGAAACATGTTTTAAATTGTAAGAATTGTCTGGTGGACTCTTTTTTTTGGCTTAGTTTTAATGGCACAATGTTTGGAATGATTCTAATGTGGTAATAATTCATTTTTGAGTGTTCTGCTGCTGCAATGTTGACATAAAGAATATGAATATAGTGTGCCTTGTTTACAGTTTTGTGTTTAAAAGAAACTGATCTACTAAAACCGTTATTTGTGTCTGTAAGGGTTGGACAAAATGTGTGACAGCTGCACCTATTTGAAAACTGTATTAAAAAGAAATATGAAAACTCATTAAAATGACATTTACATATTCATTTTTTTGTGTTGTGTAACTGTATTACAGAAAAACAATAATAATTTTAAATTCTTTTGTGATTTATATATTATTATTGGTAAATATAAAGGTAGCAAGGCAATTAGACAATAAATAACCCAATATTTTGGTAGTTTTTAACCCAGCAACACAGTTAATCTGACCCACTGGTTGGGTCAAATAAACAACCCAGCATTTTGGGTCAAATGATTTAACCCAGCACTTGGGTCAAAACAACCCAACGCGTGTTCTGTCCCATAGTTACCCAGCAGCTGGGTTATGGTTGGGTTATTTTTTAACCCAGCACTTTTTAGAGTGTATTGTCACATGTATCATTTAATTCTTCATTAAGTCATTACACTCTGCTTTTATACTTGCTCAAGGCACCCTAAAGCACTAGGCTTGTTCATTTGTCAGCACTTTAGTCTTGTTAAACGGGATAACGTACAAAGAGATAAGTGTAGATAAAGGATCACATGAATGCCTAGCAGAACTGAGATGGCTATGTGGAAACTTGGATCTGCCTTTCCTACTTAAATCATCCTTAATTGCCTTTATTTCAGTTGTCATAGCAACTGAGCAGCTCTTTTGTGGGTTCGGTGATGGGGGGGGGGGGGGGTGTAATGACTCTCAGCTTTATGGGTCCACAAACATACTGTGAAGTGCAGGAACACAAGCACAACACATCAGGGGCCGAGAGACTCATGTGCAGAAGAGCCGCTGCATGTGGAGGAATGTGAGCACAGAATGAGTTTTAAGAGATGCCCTCGGCAAACCTGCGCTATTTTGTTTAATTTGAAGGTTGGACCAACATTTGTTTGCGCGGTAGGCATAACCGTATCAGCAACGGAAGAAAAAAAAAAGCTGTGATGACTTTCACCCCTGCTGTATCCCCGAAGAACACGGAAGCCTGAAACAATATTACAAAGCGATGCTACAAAATTGCCGGTTGGAGCTGAAAAGCCCAAATGCTCATCGGATTTCACTGGAGCCCAATTAATACTGCATTGGGAGAGTCAGCGTTTTCCTCTGCGCTAAGATATCAGCTTGGTTAATTCAATGAATGATGGATCATATTAAAAAATGATTAGCCAAACTGCTTCAGCTTTGGACTTTCACTAATTGTTATGTGTTCTCACTAACTCACCCACTGCTTATTAATGCAAGTTTAAATGAAGAACATATTGGCATGACACGACCAGGTGCGGTTTGCTGGCAGGAACAAGAGCTGAGCAGACAACATTAGGGTGAATATCACAATGCCTGTCAAAAATTTCTCCATATAGTGGACTTTAATGGTGGTCAATGAGTTGAAGGTCCAAATTGCAGTTTTCTACACGATACCAGCTAAGCAATAAGTGTCTTATCTAGTGTAATGATTGGTTGACGTGATTGACAGCACTTAGTTGAAGCACCTTTACAGCCTCAAGTATTTTTGGATATGATGCAACGAGATTTGCACATCAACATTTGGCAATTATCTGCCATTCTTCCCCTCTCAGGCTCTGTCAGCTTGGATGGGGTCTGGCAGACATTTTCAGGTTTCTCCAGAAATGTTTGATTGGGTTCAAGCCCAGGCTGTGGCTGGGCCACTCAAGGACATTCACAGAGTTGTCTATAAGCCAGTCTTGCTGTATGCTTAGGGTCATTGCTCTGTTGAAAGGTGAACCTTCTGCTCAGTCTGAGGTTCTAAATGCTCTGGACTGGGTTTTTATTAGGGCTCTCTATAATCTCTATATTTTGGTGCACTGAGCTTTTCTTCTACTCTGACGAGTCCTTCAGTCTCTGCCACTGAAAAACAGCCACACAGCATGAGGCTGCTACCACCAAACTTTACTTTTGGGATGGTATTCTGCAAGTGATGAGCAGTGCCTGGTTTCCGTCAAACATCATGCTTGGGATTGAGGTTCATCAGACCAGAAAATCTTGTTTCTCACAGTCTGAGGGTCCTTTAGGTGCTTTTTTGCAAATTCCAAGTTTGTTTTCATGTGTCTTCACTGTTTTCATGTGTCTTCACTACATCTACAAGCAATATGAATGCTCCTGAGCTAAATTTCAACTGTCCCAGATAAGGGTATGAATACTTATGCAATGGAATCATTTAAGCTTTTTATTTTTTTAAAAATTACAAAATTTAAGATGTTAAAAACCTATTTTCTGCTTTGCCAAAATGGAGGGGTATGAATACTTTCGCAAGGCACTGTAGGTCCACTATATGGAGAAAAATCCTGTAATGTTTTCATCAGTAACCTTCATTTCTTTTTGACTGGAGAAAGAAAAACATAAACATATTGGGTGACATGGTGAGTCAAGAAATTTTTATTCTGGAAGTGAACCAAAAAGTGTTAGTTATAAGACATTTATTAGGTTTTACAGTGCACCATATAATAAAACATTCACTCAATAGGGCATGTTGACAGGCTTTATGAGATTTACCCATAAATGATTTTTAAGCTCTACTAACTCTCACTGAAAAATGGGCTTTGTACTTTAACATATAGCATAGTATGGATTTATAAAGGTCAATATAATATTTCTTGACCATTTAGCACAAAGCATGGCATTTTAAGAGAACACTGCAAAACAGGTATAATGTTATAGGCTTTACTAGTTTCAACAATCAGGGAATCAAAGTTCACATGACAACCAGTTTTGAAGACATTCTGCAACACATCCTTTATGACATGTAATTGGAGAGTTTTATGCGCAGAGTCACGTATAGTTCAGATTCAATTAAAGAAGTGTTATAACTTAGACAGAAGGACATTTATAAAGGTGAAAGGTCTTGGCTATTCCTAGTTTTATTAGTTGATTGGAGGCCACTGACGAGCAGGCGGCTTTGCTCATGGGACGGCTACAACTTTCAGGATCCGTCAGTAAGGCCAATTAGAAAGCCAGCAATGGCACTACTGAGAGTGTTTTTATGCTTAGTTCTCCAGCCTCCTCCAGCGAAGCTGTCAGCCCTGTCCATGCGAGAGATGGGCTCGGGCACACCTACAGTCAAAGCTTCATATCCCCCCCTCGATTCCTCTCCGCAACTTCTGCTAGGCTTGCATATTAAATGCATAATGCATTAAATAATCTGATAAATAATTTGTAATCTCACAATTAGTAATGTGTTTCTCAGATGAAACCAGAGGATGAAGGCCACGTTGAGGTGATGTTTTTTTAATGTTATTTTATTCACGAGTTGTGCAACCAGAAAGGACGAGAAACTTCCATAAAAATAAAAAATGCAGAGCAACATTGCCATCCGGTCTGTTGGGGAGCTAGTACGCATTATGGGTGAAGTGTGTCTGGAAGAGCTTTCTTCATGCATCGGCGGTGCCACAAAAACTTCAGTGGCAGTGCTTACAAAACCGATAATGCAAGTGTGCAAATGTATTATGCATTAGAGTACACATACAATGAATAGTAGCTGTATATGCACAGAAGATTCAGACACAGACTGCATTTAAGCTACTGCATCATATTACATCCTTTATAATAGACTAAAAGAGGAAGAAATGCTTTTGGTCTCAACATTTGTACTATTTAACTAAGCCCTCACTGTTCTTCTAAAACAGGCTTTTATTCCATTTAAGACAGCATAAAAGTGAAAATATGCGTATGAGTGCTATTTTAAAAATTTTAGGACAACAAAGAGCATCTGTGTGTCCTAATAGTTTGTGTTTAATCTAATTCAATTTGCATGTTTAACAGTGCAGAATGCAAACAGAGTAGAAACAAGAGCAACACAGCATAAGCTCTGGTTCTCCTAATGTCGTTCTGAACAGGTAAGACCGTTTTTCATCTTTGGAACACAAATTAAGATATTTTTGATGAAATCCAAGAGCTTTTTGACCCTGAAAGGTAGTAAGGACATTGTTAAAATAGTCCATGTGACATTAGTGGTTAAACCTTAATCTTTGGCGTGCGTTCACGAAAATACCATGACTTTATTTTGTCTTTATTTTACTTTATGTATTTATGACCCTGAACCACAAAATCTTAAAGGAGTAGTTTACTTTCAGAACAAACATTTACAGATAATGTACTCACCCCGTTGTCACCCAAGTTCATGTCTTTCTTTCTTCAGTCGTAAGGAAATTATGTTTTTTAAATAAAACATTTCAAGATTTCTTTCCATATAATGGACTTCTATGGTGCCCTTGAGTTTGAACTTCCAAAATGCAGCTTCAAAGGGCTCTAACGATCCCAGCCGAGGAAAGAAGGGTCTTATCTAGCAAAACGATGGGTTATTTTCTAAAAAAAAATAAAAAAAATTACAATTTATATACTTTTTAACCTCAAATGCTCATCTTGTCTAGCTCTGCAAGACAAGTTTTTGAGATTAAAAAGTATATAAGTTGTAAATGTTTTTAGGAAAATAACCAATCGTTTCGCTAGATAAGACCCTTCTTCCTTGGCTGGGATCGTTTAGAGCCCTTTGAAGCTGCATTTAAACTGCATTTTAGAAGTTTAAACTCAGGGAAGCGCATAGAAGTCCATTATATGGAGAGAAATCCTGAAATATTTTCCTCAAAAAACACCATTTCTTTACAAATGAAGAAAGAAAGACATGAACATCTAGGATGACAAGGGGGTGAGTACATTATCAATATCAATACAATAAATCTAAGGGAGAATCATTTGGCTCAATAAAAAAAAGTAAGAAAGAAAATCTAAGGGTGATGTTTCAGTTAGTCTCTGCCTCAGATGTCAAGTCCAGAGACCGATGGCTGAGCATGTGATGCATAAGACACCCAAAACAGGAAACACAAGAAGTTTTCACGCCCCTAAACATAATGTCATACAAAATGAACTGTGATTGTTTGCTTTACATGTCGATCAGGCAGCCTTTTGGACAGCCCTTGGCCAATGAAAGCTTCTGTAGAGTCTAGACCTCTACTGTCAGTTTGAAGGTCTAGCTATGTGAGACTATGTCTGAGTTGGCATGAAACTTCTGCGGACTTGAACAGAGAAGCTGTGTTGAGAGCTCTGAATTTTGACAGTTCATTTGCTATCCCAACCCATCTTTATTCTAAAAGAATAATAAAGTTACTTTAGCACACACACATAGTACAAAAAATGAGGACAATGCCAAAATAAATCTAAAATTAGCTGATGGAAATAATCGTTGACAGTCAGCAAAAATAGCCACTGATGCACAGAAATGGCTAGTGCACAATAGCATCATATGGAACATCATCATAGCCTAGTGTTAATATCTAAAATAACAGTCACACAGGTCAGTCACGTTCTCTATCTGTAGCCCATAACCTGCTGTTACATTTTAGACAAAGACCACACACTTTCTTTCATCTTGCAAATTCCTCAATGTTGTAGAAAAATTAAGTGATTAAACAAGCCTTCTGTGGCCTAATCAGTTTAATTGGAGCATGTGTTGTATAATCAGGCCATTAAATCTATAGATCATCTGTCATGTGCTTCTTCTCCAATCGTGACTTTCTTTCTAATCTCTTCATCCTCAGCAGTTTTATTCCTGATAGTTCTGCATTCCAGAGAGCTTCTAATTAACCAGCTTTAGCAAGCATGCTTAGAAGTTAATTAAACTTCCAGAGACCCATTACTGTACACAAGCTCCAATACAGCGTCATGCATGTGGCCATGTACAGGAACATTCAGGGTTCAGCGCAATAAAAGCTTATCAGTAGCATTTGTGTTAAAATTGTGATTTGACTCCTTTTTAAAGGCACTTAAAATAATAGTAAATGGGGCTTTTTCAGAGAAAAAATAAAAAGGACCTAAATTAATTCTTATGTTAAAACATGTATTACTTAAGCTTCAAAACTGATAAGATTAACTGATTAGAGTCATTTTAGCCAGTTGTGCTGCCATAGATATAACAAAGTTTAAAATATTGTGAAAATTGACCTGTTTTTACCCCGTTTTGAATACTGTACATAACTGAATAATATTTCCCGTGGTTTAAAGCGAAGCTACTCATTAACCTTTTGAACATTCAGCTGCAATCTACAATTTTAAAAGTGACCACCGGGTAACTTGACCTTGAGGCTTTTGTGAATTTTTTCAAACTTTGAGGTCTAATTAGCTCTTGCTGAATAGTGCTGCCGGCACTGTGCATTAAATTCAAACCGCTTTTCTGCTAAACTCTTCCTGTCTTTCAGTGTAGTGAATGTGTGTGTGTCTATGTGAATGCACCAATGACTCCTCCAAGAAAGGCCCAGGGCAGAGCAGAAGCGCCTCCCAGCTGTGAGCCTGTAGGCTGGGCCGCAGAAGCAGCATTGAGCTCCTATTAAAGAGCAGGTCATATGGGTTTTCAAAAAGTATCTTTTTTTGCAGTTTGTAAGGTAGCTATCCATCAATGTAAACAGTCTGCAAAGTTGTTAATCAAAAAAGTGCATTATACATAAAGATATTGTCTCTCAAAAGAAAGAGTCAACTCTAAACCGTTTTAACGAGTCGTCATATTTTCAAACTTCTGCCTGTTACTGATATACGTCACTAGGTAACATATTAGCATAATCCCTGCCTGCCCGCAAAATACGAACACTCTGACCTGCCCACAAACACTTCCACTAGTTAGTGTTTACTAAACATACAAGATGAAGCTGTGTTCTGCTCTGTGAAAGCAAGTTTGTTTCGTTTTCATTGCCAAAAGATGATGATGTGAGGAATCAGTGGGTAACATAAATTTTTCCATTATACCACAGCAGTACAATTCCATCCTTTATTGTGTGCTCGTCATTTTACAGACGACTGATTCTCTAATCTTAGCTTTTATCTTTTTTGGCTTCTAAACTTCTTTATTTGGACTAACAAGCGTCTCCGAACCACAACCTGTAAGTACGATTGATACGTTATGTTTACATTTTCAAGTGAGTGCTCAAAATATCTATTTTTTGTGTTAATATGTGATTAGGCTTTAGATTTCTAGGTGAACCACGATATTACTGAAATAGTTCTGATAATTCGCTGTAAACCCACTATTTAGTAAGATTGTGTTGATTAATGTAGACTGTCATTGTTTGAATTACTTCGTTTAATAATAAAGATTGTAACTTAGACATATTTTGGTTTACAAACAGTGTTGTTTCATCAGTTAGTCATGTTAGCACTCGGCTAACGTATCCACCATTATTGTTTTGTTATGTGTTTACAGTTTAGCAGCTAAACTTTCGCTGTGGGCATGATTTGCTTGCATAAGTGTTATTTTAAGAACGGATTGGAGCGCTATATTATTGTTTTATATGTAAAGGTGCGGGTTGCCAGGTTTTCACAACAAAACCTACCCAACTGCTACTCAAAACTACCCCCTTAAAAAAAAAACGTTCTGTGGTATAAAATACACAATTTTTGTCAGATTTCCCCTGGTATATTCATATTCCAGGGGCTAAATATGACGTTATTGGGGTTGCTTCAACCCGCAGACATCAAAAACAACAGTGGACCTGGCAACACAGATGATAGCCCTCACTAACTTGCTCAAGTACTCCTCTCTGTGCCAATCACAACAGGATTGGCCAGCTGACCAATCAGAGCAGAGCAGGCTTATTGAAGGGAGGGGTTTACAGACATTACGCTCAAAGCTGCTTCAAACGAACTGACAAATGACTAAGTATAAATTTCTGAGAAAATAACAATGTTTTCTGACCTTAGATGCATTTAAACCTGTTGTAGGGTACTACGATATTAGGACACTTTAAAAAAAAAACATATAACCTGCTCTTTAACCTTCCTCCCTCTTCACTTTCACTTCTTTATTATCTATAAACCATCTTGGGAAAACCAAAAGTTTGAATATTTTGCAGTTTTCTAACTGAATGAAAAAACTTTTATTACAAATTTTATCAGCATAACAACTTAAATGAAAATCAATCATAATATCAATTTCTAAACGTCTTTTATGACAGCTGCAATCAATTTGACATGAACTCCACAAGTTTGTTTTAAAACTTATTGATCATGTTCTCCAGCAGGATTTGAGATTCAAAGAGCAACTCGTTCTTTATCTGACCATTTGTATATCTGTTCCCTCCTAATATTATTATGTTTCCTGCTAATATACAAACTAGGTCTTAATGTGATTGATTTGATTTGTAAGCTTATCTTCATCTGTCCTGTGGCCTTTGAATATATTAAGTGTTGTTGGATTTCGTAGAGCGCGCCCAACTGAACATCCCAGACAGGTACCGAGCTGTTCATCATCTTTCGCTCCATAGAAAACAGATGGATGATTTGAGAGAAAGTCTGTCAGACCAAATGATTAAAAAATGAATTTAAGGAGAGAAATGCCTTCCGCTGTTTCTCCATTTGCTCTACCCAGCTGTACAGGAACAGATTGGTTTAATTGGGTTAGGGGTGTATTTTCACTCAAAGTCTGCTCTTGAATGTCTAAAACTGCTATTTACATTGCCATTAAGTCAAAGGTTAGAATACTTAATAGTACTTATTTTTGTGAAGTGCTCACAAAATGGTGGATATTATATTAGATTATAACATATAAGATTTTTGAGAATCCAATGTGGTGGAAATAATCATTCACACATTTGCAGATGGCCAGTCCGATTTTATATATCTCAAATGTAATTTATTCCTGTGACGTAAAGCTGAATTTTCAGCATCATTACTCCAGTCTTTAGTGTCACATGATTCTTCAGAAATCATTCTAATATGTTGATTTGGTGCTCATGTTTTTTTAGTTTTCAATGTTGATACATTGATACCAACATTCAACAGTTGTGCTGTTGAACTTTCTTCGATCATTTATTGAATGTGACCATGCGAAAATGCCTGCCATGATGACCTATTTAAAAACAGACCAAGACTGGAAAATCATATGAATCATATGGCATATAAAGATGATACCAATTAAGAAACACATCCTTTGCACACTTTATTTGGCTCATCAACTTCTTTCAAGCCATCTGCAATCATGTGAGTTAATTATATTTACCTCTGACAAGGCAGATTTGCTTAATAGAGAAGCTTCTTGTCATACAATGCATGAATCTGAATTTAGTATTCAGTGCTCAGCTCGTCCCTCATAACCGGCACATCAAACAGAGGTTTAAAGTCAACCTCAAAGGAGCTAAAAAGGACATACAAGAACAATTGCTTGTGCATTAAAAGGGCTCTCCACGCACATTTTTATTATAGTACGGAAAAGAAGAGATTTACTCTATTTATACCTCATCTATCAACTCACTCCTATATCCCACAACAGAGAGCCTAGCACAAAAGCAACAAGCAGCTGTCCGCCTTGTGAAAAGCTTTCCTGGATTGTGTCTGATTTGAGTCAGTTCTCTGGGCAGAGACCCAGGGAGAGACAGTCTTGTCTGCACAGGCATGTGGGACGGAGCTGAGTGGGCTTTCAGTCACGGTGCATTGTCACAGTGATTCACCCTTGCAGCTCAGCCAAGCACAGTGCTATCTCTTCTCCACAGCGCCGTATTCAGGACCATGGACAGCGACGGTCACAGTAAGACACAAGAAGACAGTAAGACGTTACAATGGGTTGCCAAATCAGGAGCGAGTGGAAAGCGAGTCCAAAGCGGAGCATCTTCCATAGGGTGTCCTATTCTCATCAAGCAACCCGCTGCGTAACGTGGCAAAAATTAAAAAGAAATATCAAAAACAGGCTTTCTGACAACAGCTGGTCCTGTCTGTGGGTTGGCAGATATACAGATGTAGAATTTGAGCTTTTATATTACAGTGGCAGATCGGCTTATATAGTTTATAAAGGGCACAGATGTCTCTTTGGTAATATTTTGACTAGGAAACTTTCAGAGTTTGTTTAAAGCTGAAACGTGTCATTTATGCACCACTGGTGTCACTGCTAAAGACTTTCATTCAGAAGCTTTTGTGATTGCAGCATTCGTCTAGTTTTAGCCAAAAATCTATTAAGATATATTTTGTTGTCCTTTTTCTACAGTGTATTTTTGCAGAGGTCAAACTGACCATTAATAGAACCTAAATTTGTATATACAGTTGAAGTCAAAAGTTTACATACACCTTGCAGAATCTGCAAAATGTTGATTATTTTACCAAAATAAGAGGGATCATACAAAATGTATGTTTTTTTTTTTTTTAGGACCGACTTAAATAAGATGTTTCACATAAAATATGTTTATATATAGTCCACAAGAGAAAATAATAGTTGAATTTTTAAAAATAACCCCTTTCAAAAGTTTACATACACTTGATTCTTAATACCATGTTGTTACCTGAATGATCCATAACATGTGTTTTTTTTAGTTGTTCGTTGTTCGTGAGTCTCTTATTTGTCCTAAACAGTTAAACTGCCCGCTGTTCTTCAGAAAAATCCTTCAGGTCAACTGAGGGACTCATATGCAACTATTACAGAAGGTTTAAATGCTCACTGATGCTTCAGAGGGAAACACGATGCATCAAGAGCTTTTTTGAATTTGAATATCAGAGTAAATTTAACTTATTTTGTCTTCTGGGAAACATGATTTTCTTCTGCACCTTCTGAAGCGCAGTACTAAATGAAAAAAATATCATATTTAGGCAAAAATGTACACATCTTCATTCTGTTTTCAAAAGTTTTCACCCCTGGCTCTCCTTCTGGAGCATTAGTGAGCATTTTAACCTTCTGTAATAGTTGCATATGAGTCCCTCAGTTGTTCTCAGAGTGAAAAGATGGATCTCAAAATTATACAGTAATACAAAAATATCTTAAATTGTGTTTTGAAGATGAATGAAGGTTTGGAACAACATCAGGGTGAGTAAGTAATGGCAGAATTTTCATTTTTGGGTGAACTATCCCTTTAAACTGGAAATGTTTGTTTCGAAAAAGTTCATTTTCTAATAGCCCACAGGGCCAAAACTGCCTATTTGAAGAAACACCCACTTATACTAATAATAGATGTTGAAACATCAAAAAAATAAATAAACTAGGATTATATCATTATGAATTAAGGCTTGGCATATGTAAGTACATTTGCTCAGTTTGAAAAGCTCCTCCAAAGTTAAGCATATGCTCTTCACGGACCCATTTAAGTGTCTGTTCACATCAAGTCAACTGTATCACGACTCTGCTCTCACTAGAACACATTTCTCATTTCACACCCAAACACTCAGTCATGTTAGCATTACGCGTCTGTTGTTAAGATCAAAAGTGTGCGCATTTCCCGCTGGAATTTTTTTAGGACGGAATCCTACTTTGATCCCCCATTTCCTTCTGTCAGCAGATTCTCCCCGTCTCTGTCTCTCTCTCTCTCAGCCAAGTCACACAGAGAAACAGACAGCATAGCATGATCGCAACAAGATTATAGCTTTGCTGGAGCACAATCAAGCCTGTGTGAAATTGTCTACAGACCAAACAATTCCAAAGAGGATGTTCTCCAAACGACTTCCACTGCACATGAGTAAACTGGCGAATACATTATATGCATGCAAAGAACAAATGTTGATGCTTCTGATTGCTTTGGGTCATACTCGGTTTCACAAGCTTCAACTGGAACTAGGATTTCAAATTCAAAACCATAGTTATTGTCACTTTTGGTGTAACAAAGTGTATGCAAAAGCTAGGAACTAATGATAAATTATGAGATGCTGCAAGAAACGGATTTGTCATAATTTTGTATTATTAGGATGCATTAAGAGCCATGGGGGTTGAAACTTTTTGAATTTGAAAATCAATTAATTTATTTTGTCTTCTGGGAAACATGTAAATATCTTCTCTAATTTCTAAAGAGCAGTACTAAATGAAAAAAAAAAGATATTTAGGCAAAATAAGAAAAAAGCACACATCCAAAGTCTGTTCAAAAGTTTGCACCCCCCGCTCTTAATGCATAGTTTTTCCTTCTAAAGCATCAGTGAGTGTTTGAACGTTCTGTAATAGTTGCAAATGAGTCCCTCAGTTGTCCTCAGCGTGAAAATATGGATCTCAAAACCATACAGTCATTGTTGGAAAGGGTTTAAATACACAAAAATGCTGAAAAACCAAAGAATTTGTGGGACATGAAGGAATTTTCTGAAAAACAGCAGGATAAAGGACAAAGAAGAAACTTAAAACAATCAAAGAAACAAAAAAACATTTGTGGATTATTCAGGTAACAACACCTGTATTAAACACCGGTATTAAAAATCAAGTATTAAACGTCTATTATGTGAAATATCTTATTCAGGTCAGTACTTAAAAAAAAAAAAAAAAAGCATTTTGTATGATCCCTCTTATTTAAAAAATAATAATAATAATATTTTGTTGATTCCGCAAGGTGTATGTACACTTTTGACCTCAACCGTATATCTTAACATACAATTGAATAATAATATTTTCACACTTTTTGTATAATTTGACAAATTTTCAGCTTTACTGTAAAATATACCTTGATTTTTCTTTGTATATACTGTATACACAAAAAGTGGCAGGTATGCAATACTACAAAAAGAAAAAAAAATCAAGAAAACTAAAGAATTTTGGACACCAATCAGTCACGATACAAACATAGCAGGGGACTAATATCACGTCTAGAAACTCAGTAGGACCGAAATATGTTTTATTGTAAGTGCTGACAGTCAGAGGCTGTTGTCATGTAATGGTCCATCAGTTCCTTGTGGGGGCCTTCCCAGAACTAGCTATCCAACTACACAGACGGCTGCTGAGAAATGATCTCAGATGGCCATATGCAACGACGCACACACCGAACAGAGCAGATTAAAAAAACAGAAAGCTTCTGGCATGCAAGAAATGCCAGTCAGCCTATTTTTTTTTTAAACAGTGTGATTAATTGCCATATGAGTTCTGCTTCATCACACATGTAATTAGGAGTCAGACAGCAAATCAACTACAGTGTATCAAAGGACGTCTTGTTTGTTTTGATCCACAAACACTTGCTGCTCACAAAGAATGCATTTAATTATTAAATATTTATTAAATACATGTAATGCATATAGACATATGTATGAAAAGTACGCCAGTGTGGAAAAACAAGTATTTTCATTCAGTATCAGTTCTTTCAACACATACTCTAAGATGTGCTACAAAGAAACTGAATTTATCAAGTCGTTGGCCCTGCAGCCTCAGACTCTTATACATTTTTAAAGATGTGTAGGAAGGGTGATAATTTGTTCGCAGTGTGTGTTCACAAAGGTATCTGTTTTACCAACTAGAGCCAATAATTATGTCATTATCACTAATAGCACCATTCAGAACTTGGATAGCGGTTTCAATTTGGGCTGAGACATGTTTCGCTTCTGCTTCTGTCTTTTCCCATCTGCAGGTAGAAGCATGCCAATGAAACAGCTATTTCTAAAGTTGGCTAAATAAAAGCTACATGGAAGTGCCATGTTGTGACGCTCAGAACATTTCTGTTCAGATTATTGGCTCAAAGCTGATCATGTTACTGTCACAAAATAGGAAAGCCTTCATATTTGTACATGGCTTCTGGAATAGTCTCAGCCCACGCTTTATATAAATATTTTATATAGATATAAAATAGCAACAATAAAAAAAGAGATAGTTCACCCAAAAATGAAAATTCGGTCATTTATTACTGTTGTTCCAAACACAGTAAGACTTTCATTCATCTTCGGGAACACAAATTAAGATATTTCTGATGAAATCCAAGAGCTTTCTGACCCTGCATAGACAGCAATGTAACTGCCACATTAAAGACCCAGAAGAAAAGTAAGGATATTATTAAAATAGCCCATGTGGTTCAATCTTAATTTTATTAAGCTACGAGGATACTTCTTGTGCACAGTCAGTCTTCCACGCACATTCATTGTTTTCTTTGCACACATTTCTTGTATTCTTGTAGCTTCATAAAAATTATGATTGAACCACTGCTGTCACATGGACTATTTTAACAATGTCTTTACTACCTTTCTGGGCATTGAACGTGGTGCAGTGTTGCCAAGTCTGCTGTTTTCCCGCAGAATTAGGCTACTTTAACACTATTGCTGCAGGTTGTTTTTCATTATTGGGGTTAAAGCACACCCCAATAATGCGATATTTATCCCCTGGAATGCGAATTTTACCAGGGAAACCCCATCAAAAAAACTTGTACTTTACCCCTGGAATGCCATGTTTACCATGGGACCCCCCTCAAAATGAAATTGGGCTAGTTTTAAAGAGCAGGTCATATGGGTTTTCGAAAAATATCTTTTTTTTTCAGTTTGTATTGTAGCTGTCCTTCAACATAAATGGTCTGCCACCTAAAACACGCTGTGTTCTGCAATGTAAAAGCAAGTTTGTTTTGTTTTCATTGCCGAAAGATGATAATGTAAAGAATCAGTAGTTAAAATACATTGATTCCATGATACCATAGCAATACAATTCAAACTTTTATTGTGTGCTCGTCATTTTCCCGAGGACTGCTTCTCTAATCTTGGCTTTTATCTTCTTTGGCTTCTAATCTTCTTTATTTGGACTAACAAGCGTCTCCAAACCACTACCTGTAAGTACAATTGACACATTATGTGTACATTCTCAATTGATTGCTCAAAAAAGTTTTTTGTGCTAATACGTGATGTATACCTAGTGCAGCTTTAGGTTTCCAGGTAAACCACGATATTACTTATTTCTTACTGAAATAGTTCTGATAATTCGCTGTAAACCCACTATTTTCTAAGAATGTGTCGATTAATGTAGACTGTCGTTGTTCTAATTACTTTATTTAATAATAAAGAATGTAACTTAGACATATTTTGGTTTACAAACTGCGTTGTTTCATCAGTTAGTCACGTTAGCACTCGGCTAACGTATTCACCTTATTGTTTTGTTATGCTTCACAGTTTAGCAGCTAAACTTAAGCTGTGGGCACTATTCGCTTACATAAGTGTTAAACTAAACGTTTTTAGGTCATTATTTTAAGAACGGATTAGAGTACTATATTATTGTTTTGTGTGACGGTGCATGTTGGGTTGCCAGGTTTTCACAACAAAACCCACCCAATTGCTACTCAAACCTAGGCCAATTGCATTTCGAGGGGGGTCCCCCATTAAAAAAATCATGTTCTGGGGTGTAAAATACAAGCTTTTTGTCTGGGTTTCCCTGGTGAATTTGAATTCCAGGGCCTAAATATGACATTATTGGGGTCACTTCAACCCACAGACATCAAAAACAACTGTGGACCTGGCAACACAGATGGTAGCGCTGCTTAACTTGCTCAAGTACTTTTTGTACCAATCACAACAGGCTTGGCCAGCTGACCAATCAAAGCAGTGAAGGCTTATGAAAAGGAAGGGGTTTACAGACATTACGCTCAAAGCTGGTTCGAACAAACCGTTTTGAAATCATTGACAAATGAAAATGTATAAATGTATATTCTGAGAAAATTACAATGTTTTCTGTCTTTAAATGAATTTAAACCTGTTGTAGGGGACACAATATTAGCACACTTTAAAAAAAAACATATGACCTGCTCTTTAAGTAGCAATTGGGTGGGTTTTATTGTGAAAACCTGGCAACCCTGATATGGTAGTTGTGTTGCTGTCTATGCAGGGTCAGAAAGCTCTCGGATTTCATCAAAAATCTTAATTAGTGTTTTGAAGATGAACAAAGGTCTTACGGGTTTGGAATGACATGAGGGTGAGTAATTAATGACAGAATTTTCATTTTTGGTTGAACTATCCCTTCAGGCAACACAGCTTTGATAATAAACATTGTCAATAGTAAATGTTTCTTAAACAACAAATCAGCATATTATATGATTTCTGAAGGATCATGTGACACTGAAGAAAATTCAGCTTTGATAGCAAGAATAAAATACATTTTCAAATATATAGAAAACAGTTATTTTGAATTGTAATAATACTTTTAAACTCTTACTATTTCCACTGTATTTCTTGGCGAGCATAAGAAACTCAAAAACATTTAAAAACCTTACCGACCCCAAACCTATAAATGGACACAAACAGACACACACAATTTGTTCGAATAGACTTTGAGACAGACAAAGTCATCATAGTGATGAATCAGCTCTTTCTGTCCAGTAAATCTTAATGAGTTGTTGATACAGCTCTCCGGTCACTAATATAGTGCAAATGTTTTCTTGTGACCACACATGTAATGAGAGTTTCTATAAAAATAATCACCCAGCTGAGCTGTTTACCGTCCTTCATTATGAATTTCAGACCATGAATCTTTTCATCTTCATCAATGTTGACCCTTGAGAGACCCAGGAGTCCCTTTTTGGGGAAACAGGAAGAGCAAACGAGGAGCATCTCTGATCTTAACAAGTCATGTAATTAAAAATAATTGTTCTGAATTTTAAGAAAAAAAAAAAAATTAATGAGGACATGCAACTGAAAAAAAAATGCATCTAATATTGATTCTATTAAATTTTCCAGGTCATTGCATTTTAAAGCAAAGGTCAGTTCTTTGTTGTATCATTTTGGTATGATGGACGCACCAGTTTAAAATGTTTTTTAGATACGATGCTGTGTCCACAATTGTTCTGGCACTGTGTTCTTGCGCAATCACAAGCAAATGCATTATTCACCCAATGTATTATTCACTTTAAGTGAGGAAACATTCAGCAGAGTACAAAGGTACACAACTTCAAAGCTCAGCCATTCGCAGCATGCATTTCCTATGAAGTGATGGACTCTTCCCAACTGAAAGCTTCAGACCGCTCTGGACAAAAGACTCAAAACAATTACATTTGACTAAAAATGGTAATTTTCATGCATATAGAATGCTAAAACAGATTCTTTGACGTGAATATAGCTTAGCAAATCCTGTGTTGAGGAAGTCAAATAATTAGAAACAGATGAGTCTTGCCATTCTCTCTTGATGTTGTATTTATTCCTCAAAGCCTGGCTGAGCTCAAGTTGTTCTTTTGTAAAATTACAATCTCCGTGGAACGATGTGTGGGACATTTCAACTCAGCAGAGCTTTTAGGAATAAATAAAACTTACAATCATTGAGATACTTGAAGGGTAACATTCAGTGAAGTGTAATCAATTAAAGCACTAGTGCACTTCTTTGGCAAAACAATTCCCAGTCAAGGACTTTTGCGGCATTATTCTCCAGCCAGCTTATTCTCTGTCACCGTCTTTTTTGTTTATGACGGCTGTGTGTCCACAAAAATCTCCTCCAAAATGACCGTTGAGGACTTTCAGACACCTTGTCTCGTCATTAACATGCAAAATTCAAATGTACAGATCTGACTTGCAAATGCTGCCATTTACATTCCCTAGTGTGACCAACATCAGAGTCGTGTTTAAACAGCGAGTACAACTACAAAGGAAGCTCCCATTACAAAATATTCAAAGGTAAAATGAAGCAAGAATAGTGTGAAGGTCATTATAATGTTCTGCCTGATTTAAACTAATATGTCCCTTTAGTGCGCTGCCAAACAGAAGGCAAACTTTCATCTCAGACAGAAGTCATGAAGTAGATTCTATTTAAAAATGACAACTTGTGGTATCATCCAGATCTAGAAAATACACTATCTGACTACAATGAATCTGAACCTCCACATTCAACATTTTGAAGGAGTTAAATATTTACTGGTTAGCCTTTACTAGCCGCATACAGGTATTAAAATTCTAGCTGATACAGATAAGATCATAATTATTTTCATGTTATGGCCAATAGCTGATTAATGGACAATATTAAAATTCTTTACTATTTTGTCTAAGTAAAATATAAGTAAATATTAAAAAAAAAAAAAAAAAAAAAAAATCATTAAAGTTTACAACTAAATTTAGGTATCACAACATATATATTTTAATATAATGATAATATAATGATAATTTTAACAGAACATGATTTTTAACATGATTTTAATAATGATAAAGATTACATTCAAAAGTTATTATTGTTTTTAAGGATTTTAATCAGTGTTGTTATTGTTAACTAAAATGATTAAAGGTTTTGGTAATTGAAACAAAATTTAAAAAAAATGTAAATTTGAATTTAAATTTAAAAGAAATGTTATTTATAAAAATGTTACAACTAAATGTAGGTATCACAACACACAGTATAAAAATATATGTGACCCTGGACCATAAAACCAGTCTTAAGTCGCTGGGGTATATTTGTAGCAATAGCCAAAAATACATTGTATGGGTCAAAATTATTGATTTTTCTTTTATGCCAAAAATCATTAGGAAATTAAGTAAAGATCATGTTCCATGAAGATTTTTTCTAAAATTCCTACTATAAATATATCAAAATGTAATTTTTGATTAGTAATATGCATTGTTAAGAACTTAATTTGGAGAACTTTAAAGGTGATTTTCTCCGTATTTTGATTTTTTTGCACCCTCAGATTCCAGATTTTCAAATAGATGTATCTTGGCCAAATATCGTCCTGTCCTAACAAACCATACATCAATAGAAAGCTTATTTATTGAGCTTTCATATGATGTATATATCTCAGTTTTGTTAAATTTAACCTTATGACTGGTTTTGTGGTCCAGGGTCACATATTATTTATTTTAATATTTAATAAAGGCTGCTTTCAGAATTGAAAAATCTGTGTTTTTAAGAATTGTAATCAGTGTTGTTATTATTAACTAAAACTGTTAAAAACTGTTTTTGGTAATTGAAATAATAAAAATAAATTAATTAATTAATAAAAAAAGATGGAAAACTTAAACTTAGAAAAATGCAAGAAATGTTGCCTTATATAATAGTAACTGAAAAAAATTGTTAAATTACTAAAACTAAAATAAGTATAATGAAATATGTACATTAAATAATAATAATTTGAAAAATAAATTAAACAACAAAATTTACACAAAAAAACATTAAAATACAAAATTCCAAAAAAAAGTAAAAATAAATGCTAATTTAAAAAGTTAATACTATAATTGTAAATAAATAATACTAAAATAACACTGACTTTAGGTGAGCATTATATGACAGCAAACACTGTATAATTGAACACAGAAATAGGAAAAATGTGTATCAACATTAAAATTTCCAAAATCTGAGAAATGGAATAAATGAATAAAAATAAAAACACTAGTAAATGTTATAAATGAATTTAGGTACCACAACATAACAGTACAAAAATGTTATATTAATTTTAATATTTAAATTATATTATATTATATTAAAATATTAAGGATTTTTTTTCAGTTGTTAATATTAACCTAAACTATTAAAACTGTTTTTACTAATTGAAATAAATTAAATTAGAAAGGCAAGTAAATGAAAAAAAAAAGTTAAGTTACTAAAACTGAAATAAGTATAATGGAATCTGTATATCAAATAATTTTCATTTGGAAAAAAAAAGACGAAAAAAAAAAAAAAAAAAACGACAAACACGACAGAATTTACAAAAAAAAAAAAAAAAAAAAAAAAAAAAAAAAGGTACACTAAAAAAAAAAAAATCCAAACTGAAAATGTGACAATAATAGCTAATTTAAAATGTTTTTAAAATAAATACTATAATTGTAAATAAATAATACTAAAAAAAAAAAAAAATATACTATTAAAAATTGTTTTTGGAAATGTAAAAATATAAAATAAAATAATAAAATATTAATTGAAAATACTTATAAAGATGCAAGAAATTATGCCTTATAAACGTTCAAATACTAAAACTAATACTGAAATAAGTATAATGAAAAATGTTCATCAAATAATAATCATTTGAAAAAAAAAATGACAAAAACACAAAATTTACACATATCTATACATTTACATATATAATTTAAAATTAATTTTTAAATTTAATTTCAAAATTAAAATTTCCAAAATGTGAAAAAAGCAATAAATAAAATAAAAGTCTCTGTCACGATCCAGGCAGGAACACACGAACAACGACGTAATAAAAGTAAGAGTATTTAATAAATCCAATGGAAAACAGGCAGACACAGGAACACGGAGTGGTAACATTAAAGACCGACAGAGAATGAGGAGAAACACACACCTTAAATACACAGACTGATTACAAACATCCAGGTGACAACAATGAGGGAGAAACCAAAACCAAAATCTGCGGGGGGGGTAGATGGGAGAAACCAACATGAAAGTCCGGGGGTGTGACATTACCTCCCCCTAATGGAAGGCACGTCCTCGTGCCGACAAACAGAAGGAAAACAGTACAAAGTCTTAGGAGGGGGCTTTGGTAGAGGACGGACTCCCGGGAGGAGGGCACAAGATGTAGTCCAGGGTGGTGACGGAGGGAGGAGCCAAGGAGGTGACAGGAAGGGGCTGGAGCAGGAGGAGCCAGGTGGGACCCAGAACTCAGCCATGATGTAATCCCACGGTGGAGCCGATGAAGGGAGGAGCCATGGTGGAGGAGAGGCTGACGACTCCATGGGGCCGACCGACGGAGGCGGAGCAGGTGGTGGGAGAGCCCAAGGCGGAAACGGAAAGCCGATGATCTTGGGCGACACCGCGGATCCGGAGGGCCAAGGCGGAACCCAAGGCTCTGGCGACCAAGGCGGAGATGGAGATCCGGAGGTCCGCGGCTGAGCCGGAGCGACAGAGGGCTGAGGCTGTGCCCGCGGGAGGGAGGAGGTCCACAGAGCCGGTGGGACGGAGCGATGAGGCATAGCCGGAGGAGTAGAGTCCAGAGGCGAAGGTGGGGCGATGACTGACCAGGGCGGAGCCGGAGGGACGATGGAGCCCGGTGGAGCTGGTGGACCGACGGGCGACGGTGGAGACGAGGGAGCAGAGAGCCGGGGTGGAGCTGCAGAGTCGGAGGGCCGAGTCCAGGACTCTGAGGCTGGAGGCGATGGTGAGGGATCCTCCAGCCATGACACCGATGGAGACTGGCAGACCTGCGGCGAACCCACCGCACAGATGGTGGGCTGAGGGTGAGCAAGGGGACAGACAGAAGACAGCGGGGATTCTGGAAGGCTGAGCGGAACCAGCGGAGATTCAGGCATAGACAGAAGAGGGAGGGAGGGTGGGAAATCCAGGCAGACAGGTATTTCCGTGACAAAGTCTATTAAGTCCCTAGAGTTGTGCTCATGCTCACCCCCAGTGGTGGTGCAGTGGGCAGGGCTCTCTACCACCCTCTCTTGCTCCACGAAGCACTCCACCATCGCAGATGTAGTGGCCGGCTCTCGCACCTGGTCGGAAGTTATGACCCCGTCTGCGTTCCATACTGCTGTCGCTCTGGGCTCGGGCTTCCCGTCAACGATGGGCTCAGGCTCGTAATCCGCGGGTCGGGGTGGCTGGCTGGGCTCTGGGTCTGGAGTGGCACTGGCGAGATTCTCCTCGGAACAGGCGGGGAACGCGGGTCTGTTTCTCGCCAGTGTCCACTCCACAAACGCGGCGAAATCCACTCGAGGGCCGTCCGGGTAGCTGGTGGTGTTTGCTACAAGCTGGAACATGAGCGTAAATCCCTCGAGCGGTAAATCCCCCTGCTTCAGCTGGAGGAGGATGAATTCTGGACGTAAGAAGGAATCCATGGGGGAAACACAACGGAAACAAAAAGACTGTAAAACAGAACGATAAACAAAACGGGGTGGAATACGCAAAAAAAAACTGTATCGGTCGGTTTTTCTGTCACGATCCAGGCAGGAACACATGAACAACGACGTAATAAAAGTAAGAGTATTTAATAAATCCAATGGAAAACAGGCAGACACAGGAACACGGAGTGGTAACATTAAAGACCGACAGAGAATGAGGAGAAACACACACCTTAAATACACAGACTGATTACAAACACAGGTGCAGACAATGAGGGATGAACCAAAATACACAGAGCTGCGGGGGAATAGATGGGAGAAACCAACATGGAAGTCCGGGGGTGTGACACTAACCTAGCTAATATCTAACATCTAATATTAAAACCAATGGTAGAACTAAATTGTGGATCCCTAGTATTTACAGCATTTATGAACATTTATTTATCTGTTTTATTTACAGTACTACCGACAACTCATACTTTCCTAAAGATTATTTATAAATGCCACATGGCATGATGACAACTGTCTCTTTTCATCCTATGTGCATATCTGTTTACAGGACGGAGAGATGGAGGAAGGGACGGACGGAGCTTCCTATTCTGAGTCACCAGCTGCTTTTAACCTGTTGCCCTCTCCACTTTCTCTGTTTGTACATTTACTATGTGCTCTATATTCTCTATAGAGCATCAGTTGACTAACAGGATTTCAGAGCTTGTCCAAAGCTGATGTGTGTGCATTTCTCCTTCAGGTGAAATGTAAGGAATCGTAATCGGGAAACTGTCTGAGAAAGCATTTCCACAGCAAGAAAGTGCTGTACATGCAGAACACCACTACCTCAAACCCACCGAGACCCCTGTGGAGCTCTAAACACTCAAACATGAAAACCTTGCATTGTGTTTCGACCAGTCTTGACTAGTTTAAAAAAAAAAAAAAAAAGCCTTAGGTAAGAGCAGTACAACACCAAGATGCCAGACAACAACTCTTTGTGAAAACAGAGGCACTTTTCTTTACTTACATTAGATGAGATTTTTTTTAATGCACCTGACGATGAATAAATAATTGTTTACTAGGGCTTTTCCTCAGGCTGTTTAATTCTCTTCTCAATTTAGTTCTCGATTTATCATTGAGATACTATTGTTGTTTTTATTACTTTTGGGTTTTTTTAAATGTTGATTTAATTTTTATTAATTATTTATTTTTATCAAGTACTAAACGAAAATGAGAAATGTTGCCTTGGGCAACTAGTTTTTTGTTTGTTTGCTTTAAAAATAACACCCTAAGCAGAAAATACCAGATACATAATGTAAAGACACATTTCATTTAGCCAAAAAAAATAACAAAAAAATAAAATATACAGTGGTGTGAAAAAGTGTTGGCCCCCTTCCTGATTTTTTTTTTTTTTTTTTTTGCATGTTCGTCACACTTTAATGTTTCAGATCATCAAACAAATTGAAATATTAATCAAAGATAACACAAGTAAACACAACATGCAGTTTTTAAATGAAGGGTTTTTTTTTTATGAAGGGAAAACAAAATCCAAACCCACATGGCCCTGTGCAAATAAGTGTTTTTTTTTTTTTTTGTTGAAGTAGACCAAAAGATCCTCAAGAGCTACACATCATGTTGAGATCCAAAGACATTCAGGAACAAATGAGAAAGAACATAATTGAGATCTATTATTCTGGAAAAGGTTATAAAGCCATTTATAAAGCTGTGGGACTCCAGTGAACCACAGTGAGAGCCATTATCCACAAATGGCGAAAACATGGAACAGTGGTGAACCTTCCCAGGAGTGGCTGGCCGACCAAAATTACCCCAAGAGTGCAGCAACGACTCATCAAAGAGGTCACAAAAGACCCCAAAACAACATCTAAACAACTGCAGGCCTCGTTTGCCTCAGTTAAGGTCAGTGTTCATGACTCTACCATAAGAAAGAGACTGGACAAAAATGGCCTGCATGGCAGAGTTCCAAGACGAATACTGCTGCTGAGCAAAAAGAACATAAAGGCTCATCTCAGTTTTGCCAGAAAACATCTTGATGATCCCCAAAACTTTTGGGAAAACACTCTGTGGACTGACGAGACAAAAGTTGAACTTTTTGGAAGGTGTGTGTCCCATTATATCTGGCGTAAAAGTAACACAGCATTTCAGAAAAAGCACATCATACCAACTGTAAAATATAGTGGTGGTAGTGTGATGGTCTGGGGCTGTTTTGCTGCTTCTGGACCTGGAAGACTTGCTGTGATAAATGGAACCATGAATTCTGCTGTCTACCAAAAAATCCTGAAGGACAATGTCCGGCCATCTGTTCGTGACCTCAAGCTGAAGTGAACTTGGGTTCTGCAGCAGGACAATGATCCAAAACACACCAGCAAATCCACCTCTGAATGGCTGAAGAAAAACAAAATGAAGACTTTGGAGTGGCCTAGTCATAGTCCTGACATGAATCCGATTGAGATGCTGTGGCATGACCTTAAAAAAGCAGTTCATGCTCGAAAACCCTCCAATGTGGCTGAATTACAACAATTCTGCCAAGATGAGTGGGCCAAAATTCCTGCACAGCACTGTAACAGACTCATTGCAAGTTATCGCAAACGCTTGATTGCAGTTGTTGCTGCTAAGGGTGGCCCAACCAGTTATTAGGTTTAGGGGGCAAACACTTTTTCACACAGGGCCATGTGGGTTTGGATTTTGTTTTCGATTCATAATAAAAAACTTCATTCAAAAACTGCATGTTGTATTTACTTGTGTTATCTTTGATTAATATTTCTGTTTGTTTGATGATCTAAAACATTAAAGTGTGACAAACATGCTGAAAAAATAAAAAATCAGGAAGGGGGCCAACACTTTTTCACACCACTGTAAATAATAATAAAAAATAGAGAATTCATAGATAATTAGCAAAAAAGGCTGTGACAAAATATTATAATTGCCTCATGTTATTTTCAAAATGTTTAATAACAATATATTAAGATATATATATATATTTTTTAATGAATGATTCAATGACTCAAATACTTCCCTTGTTTCATTACCGAACGAATCAGCATTTTTGAACGAATCTCTTGATTCAACGACAAATACATTTTTTAACAGTCACTTGTCGTGGCGGAACTATGTAATTAACATTGTAATCAAAAAACGTTATTTGAAGTGCTAAACTTAAGCAAAAATTAATTACTAACTTAAGCAAAAAATATGTTTTCCCTATTTTGATCGCTACGATAGACATCAGTGTTTATATATCCAAACTATAACTAGTCTTTATCCCCCAATTATGTGATAATATGAATGATTGTAAGACAGAAATAAAACTGTATGGTTGAAAAAATTGTTTGTAAAGCCATTTCATACCTTAACATGATATAGCGTGTTTTTACGATGCCTCATCAATCGACCATATTGGCGCCACGGAATGTAAACAATACCATTGAACCGAAGCGAACTTGTAAATTTTGTTGATTATTGCTGTTGAAAATGGTCAATTATTGTCATGTTTTAGGCTGTACTAACCGGTCAGACCAGGAAAAACATTTGTAGTACTATAGACTGCCAAAAGTTATACCAAATCAAGGAGAAGAGTGCAAAAAACTGTCTTGAGGAACAAAAGGCGTTTGTAGTTGGTCAAACTGAACCAGGATTTCCAGAGCAAGAATCTTGAATTTTGTTTTTTCTTATCATTTCCGGTCAGGTAGGTGAAATATTAGGCTAATATCTCAATTAATACTGCTTGTATGTATATTTATCACCTATTAACCTTAGTTTGTCAAAAATGTTGTGCCCTTTCCTGCTTACTAAGTCCAACAACATATTTAGTCGTACATTAACTGTGCAATCAATGCTGTTGTTTACATCAAGTATTGCTATATGGCCGCGCATCCGGGTAACTGAACAAATACTGTTAATGTATATCACTACATTCAAAAACCTCATACCAGAATACTACTCTTACTGTTTTTAACACAGCGTTCTAAGACAGAAGTTGATAGGATTATGCTAGTAAACTGTTCTGAATTCAGCACAAATGTCAAATACACTGAAAGCTGTTTTGGATAAAACCATCTGACAAACGTAAAAATTATTTAAAGAAAGTAAAAGTCCATTAGCTCCCGGAGTGGACTAAGTATTAGAAACACATGAAACGGTTTCGCAGTTTAGGCTTCTGGCACATGCTAATCTTATGCGATTAGCATTCTCAGAGCATAAGCCACCTGAAACCCATCTGAAATTTCAGATTAAGAAGTTCAGCGGGTCCTCAGGCAGAACGTTCCTGGAGCCGAGTCAGCTCTCTCTGTCCCTCACGTCAAGCCAATGATAGAAAGTCAGAAATAGTGGAATCATAACAGGAAATGGAACATCTGCTGACAGCATGACACATCTTCATCACCAACCCTCAGAAAATCTGTCCACGGAGAAGCGAGAACTAAAAAGAGGACAGCGTTGCTCTCGACAGCCAAAAAGATCACGGAAAAGAGATGGAAAAGATGAAGTCCAAAGGCTGCCAAAAACCATCCGAACGCTATAGTTGATGAAAAAACAAAAACAAAAAAACAAATAGCCCCAGAGATAACGTTCTGATGGCTTTCCCACATTTTATTTTATTAGTGTTAAAGCACTGCTCACAGATGGAGAGGGCCTCCCTGTGTTTTTTGTGTCAGGAGACGCCATGGCGCTCTGCAACATTTCCTGACATGACGGAATGAGTAATAGGTTCCTGTGCTGCCCATTCCTTTAATCCATATTTAGCCTTACATTTGCAGACTATACGCCACAGTGCTGTTCGCTTTCACAGTTAATGCTCATTTAAACCCACTGGGACATCGCCACCTGCACACAGACTGCTAAAGGCATGTGACTGAAAAAACAAGGCGTTTATGTCCTAGCTATATGTTTATAGAGGCGCTGATATTTTAATGCAGATAAGTTGGTTTCTTCACAAGATTTGGAGAAAATTAAGAATTACATCACTTGCTCACAAACTGGAAGTCCAGGGGTGTGAAAGTCCAAACTGCTGATAAAAACATCACAAGAGAGAGTTTGCACTTAAAGGATTAGTTCACTTCCAGATTTTTTTTTTTTTATAGATAACATACTCACCCCGTTGTCATCCAAGATGTTCATGTCTTTCTTTCTTAAGTCGTAAAGAAATCATGTTTTTAAAGGAAAATATTTTAGGATTTCTCTCCATGTAATGGATTTATGTATGGTGCCCCTCAAGTTTTGACTTCCAAAATGCAGTTTAAATGCAGCTTCAAAGGGAAGCCTAGGAAGAAGAGTCTTATTGAGCGAAACAACTGGTTATTTCGAAACAAATTGACAATTTATATACTTTTTAACCTCAAATGCTCGTCTTGTCTCATCTCTGTGATGCTCATGCGAAGTCAATACAGTTAGGGTATGTCGAAAAACTCCCATCTTGTTTTTAGGGCTGGACCAGAATATTCGATTATTCGAATATTCGTTCGGTGGGTTGGCATTCGATTTTAAATTTTGAGATTCTAATATTCTTTTTTTTCATACACCTGGCATCCCCCGCAAAACGTCTAGGTTACGAAGGTAACCCACGTTCCCTGAAGGAGGGAACGGAGACGTTACATGGGATCTCGCCTGAGAGACCGATCATCTCTGAGCCTTATATCAAAAGGCCAATTGCAAATTGGCGAGTGGACGTGCGCGGCGGCCACGCCCCCGTACATACGGGTATATAAGATGGCCGCGCGCATCACTCAGTTAGGCTTTTGCTGAAGAGCCGATCGAGCCGGCGTCAGCGCGACGCCATGGCGTGGCAGGGGAATGTAACGTCTCCGTTCCCTCCTTCAGGGAACGTGGGTTACCTTCGTAACCTAGACGTTCCCCTTCAGTCGAATCACTTCGACGTTACATGGGAACTAGCCCTATGGAAAAGGCCACGACCCTGACGCCGCGTTACGCAACAACTTCACGTGCTGACAAGTATACGTGCCGGCAGGCGAAGTGTAACGTAACCTTCCCAACGCCCTGAGGTCCAATAAGGGGGCCCTTCCAGGGATGCCAGTTGTACTGAAGCATGGGTTGGGGGGGCGGAGCACATGAAATCTTTACATGTGGAAATGAGAATAATTCAATATATCCATAAAGGTTTTTAGGGATACACGAGGGAAACAGCGGTCTCCTCCGCTGGAATAATAAAAACTAAGCCACAACCTGCGGGGCGAAGGAGACCCAGGCAGGATCACAGTCAGGGACTACTCCGCATCTAGGCCGGACTGCGGGGCGCGGAGGACCCAGGGTTCGCCGGAGGGAACATTCTGGGAAATAGCGCACGGATCCCCGTGGGAATGGCGCAGCAAGCCGACACCAGCCATCCTCCCGCTCGCCTAAGTCTTATGTCAAGACACGGGAGGATACGGCCTCTACGCGGAGGTTGTAAAACCTAGCGAAGGTGTTGGATGTCGCCCAGCCCGCAGCTCTACAGATGTCCGCTAGTGAGGCGCCATGAGCCAACGCGTAGGATGAGGCAACACTCCTAGTGGAGTGGGCATGAACACCTAAGGGGCATGGCTCTCCCTGATATAAGTAAGATAGGGAGATGGCTTCTACCACCCAATGGGCCAACCTCTGTTTGGAGACAGCATTCCCTTTCTGCTGACCTCCGAAGCAGACAAAGAGCTGCTCAGTGCGCCTGAAGTGCCGAGTACGGTCTACGTAAGTACGCAGAGCACGAACGGGGCAGAGCAGCGCAGAAGCTGGGTCTGCCTCCTCCGGGGGCAGAGCTTGCAGGTTCACCACCTGATCGCGGAAGGGCGTGGTGGGAACCTTGGGCACATAACCGGGCCGGGGTCTCAAGGTGACGTGAGAATCTCCGGGCCCGAACTCAAGGCACGTTTCGTCGACAGAGAAAGCTTGTAGGTCCCCTACCCTCTTGATGGAGGCCAGTGCAGTCAGGAGCGCTGTCTTAAGAGACAGAAATTTCAGCTCAACTGAGGCAAGTGGCTCGAATGGGGCGTCCCGTAGGCCACGGAGGGCGACGGAGAGATCCCAAGAGGGTATGAGGTGCGGTCTGGGAGGATTAAGTCTCCGGGCACCTCTAAGGAACCTCACGACCAGTGGGTGCTTACCTAGGGATGTTCCATCTACTGCGTCATGATACGCCGCAATAGCAGCGACGTAGACTTTGAGAGTCGAAGGGGACAGCCTGCGCTCCAACTTCTCTTGCAGGAAGGAAAGCACTACTGCAATCGTGCATCTCTGGGGGTCCTCATCTCGAGAGGAGCACCAGTCAACGAACAGACCCCACCTCAGAGCATAAGCCTGCCTCGTAGAGGGGGCTCGGGACTGAATGATGGTGTTTCTCACGGCCTGGGGAAGGCCGGCGAGGTCTGACGCATCCTGTCCAGGAGCCAGACATGAAGGTTCCACAGGTCGGGACGCGGGTGCCAAATCGTGCCCATCCCCTGAGAAAGAAGGTCTTTCCTCAAGGGGATTTTCCAGGGAGGGGCTGCCGCGAGGGAAATGAGTTCTGGAAACCAGGTCCGGGTGGGCCAATAAGGCGCGACCAGCAAGACCTTCTCCTCGTCCTCCCGGATCTTGCACAGGGTCTGTGCAAGGAGGCTCACTGGGGGAAAGGCGTACTTGAGCCCCGGAGGCCAGCTGTGTGCCAGGGCGTCTCTGCCGAGGGGAGCCTGGGTCAGAGAGAAAAAGAGCTGGCAGTGGGAGGTTTCGGGGGAGGCGAACAGATCTATCTGAGCCTGGCCGAATCGACTCCAAATCAGCTGGACTGTCTCGGGGTGGAGCCGCCATTCTCCGGGGTGGGTGGACTGCCGTGAGAGCTGATCCGCTGCACGGTTGAGTTCCCCTGGAATGTGAATGGCACGCAGCGATTTCAGCCACGTTTGACTCCAAAGGAGCAGACGGCGGGCGAGTTGTGACATGCGAGGTGAGCGAAGGCCGCCCTGGCGATTGATATACGCCACAGTCGCAGTGCTGTCGGTGTAAACAAGCACGTGCTTCTGACGCAGCGTCGATCGGAAGCGACGAAGGGCCAGAAGCACGGTCAACAACTCGAGGCAATTGATATGCCACTGCAGCTGAGGTCCTATCCAGGAGCCCGAGGCTGCTTGCCCGTTGCATATAGCACCCCAACCCGTGGTGGAGGCATTTGTGTGCACCACGACATGCCTGGAAACCTGTCCCAAGGGAACTCCGGCCCGAAGGAAGACAGGGTCTGACCAGGGGCTGAAAAGGCGGCGACACTGCGGGGAAACGCCAATCCGAAGTGTGCCACGGTGCCATGCCCGTCTTGGGACTCGATCGTGTAACCAGCGCTGAAGCGGTCTCATATGAAGCAAGCCCAGCGGCGTGACCGCGGCTGCAGCTGCCATATGCCCCAGGAGCCTCTGAAAAGTTTTGAGAGGGACCGCTGGTTTGTGTCTGAATAAGTCCAGACATCTCAGCACCGACTGCGCGCGCTCGTTTGTGAGGCGGGCTGTCATATTGATTGAGTCCAGCTCCACGCCGAGAAAAGAGATCCTCTGCACTGGGGAGAGTTTGCTCTTTCCTCGGTTGACCTGAAGGCCCAGATGGCTGAGGTGCCGGAGCACCAGGTCCCTCTGCTCGCACAGCAGATCTCGCGAGTGAGCTACCAGGAGCCAGTCGTCGAGATAGTTGAGAATGCGAAGCCCCGACTGCCAAAGAGGGGTCAGAGCGGCTTCCGCAACCTTGGTGAAGACGCGGGGAGAGAGGGACAGGCCAAATGGGAGGACCTTGTACTGATACGCTCGGCCTTCGAAGGCAAACCGAAAAAAGGGTCTGTGACGAGGAAGGATCGAGACGTGAAAGTACACGTCCTTCAGGTCGATGGCTGCAAACCAATCCTGGGGACGAATGCAGGTTAGCATGCGTCTCGTCGTGAGCATCTTGAACGGCAGCCTGAGAAGGGACCGATTCAGAGCTCTGAGGTCCAGGATGGGTCTTAACCCACCGCTCTTTTTGGGCACGATGAAGTAGGGACTGTAAAACCCTGACTTCATCTCGGCTGGAGGGACTGGCTCGATTGCGTCCTTCGCCAGTAGGACTGCAACCTCCGCACGCAGGACAGTGGCGTGCGTGTCCGAAAGGACAGTAGTAAAATGGACACCTCTGTACCTGGGCGGACGCCTGGCGAATTGAATCGCATAGCCGAGACGTACCGTCCGTATCAACCACCGCGAGGGGTTGGGGAGCTGAAGCCACGCCTTCAACCGGCTCGCTAGCGGTATCAAGGGAACGTTGACCGACGTGACCGCGGTGGGGCAGCCTAAGGGGGCGGGGGGAAGGGGACTGACCCCAGAGAACGCTGAGTTCTGGGGGAGAGTCTGGCCGTGAAAAGCAGCGCTTACCTTCTTCCCTAGATCCCGCACTGGCGATGCCGGGCTCCGAGTCCGACGTCGAGGAGTGTAAGTTATGCTCGAGAGGGGAACTCGGGGCCGAGGCCCCAGAGGTGAGGAAATTTGCTCTTTTTGTGAAAAAGTGGCGATGTTAAGTTCTGTGTGCACAGAAGCTCCCGGCCCTCCACCAGGAGTGGGGAAGTTGATGTCACTGTCCCCCGAAGAGCAATCTCCACCACCTCTGGGTTGCCCGCATCAGGGACGCCTCGCAGATTTCTTGCGGGGGGTTTTCTTGGCCGGTCCCTGAGAGGCGGGCGGCGCCGCTCTCCTGCGGCCGGCTCTGCGCCGGGTAGCCATCCCGGCTTCGTGACCCTCGACGGGAGCTGGAGTAGACCTACTGGCCGCAGGGGGGCGCCCTCGGCGACGGGCAGGCGGAGGCGGGGCCACCGGCGGCGGGATGTTGACTTCGCGGCGGGGCAGGATATGTTTGATAGCCTCCGTCTGCTTCTGGACTGCCGAGAATTGCTGGGCAAAATCCTCGACAGTGTCGCCGAACAGGCCGCTCTGGGAGATGGGGGCGTCGAGAAAGCGAGCTTTGTCGGCGTCCGCCATCTGAGCCAGATTGAGCCATAAGTGTCGCTCCTGGACCACAGCCGTGGACATCACCTGACCAAGAGACCGCGCCGTGACCTTCACTTCTTGATCA
This sequence comes from Garra rufa, assembly GCF_049309525.1. NCBI lineage: Eukaryota > Metazoa > Chordata > Actinopteri > Cypriniformes > Cyprinidae > Garra > Garra rufa. Next base: position 20,332,682 of record NC_133379.1, on the reverse strand, counting down.
GGACCACCCTCGTCCAGCTGTTTCAGCGCCTGCGCCTGGTAGACCTGTAAGGTGGCCATGGCGTGGAGGGCAGAGGCAGCCTGTCCAGCAGCGCGGTAGACGCGGCCCGCAAGGGCGGACGAGCGCTCGCACGCTTTGGAGGGTAGATGCGGCCGGTCCCGCCAGGTGGTGGCGCCACGCGGGCACAGATGCACCGCGACAGCGCGCTCCACCTGGGGAACCGACTCGTATCCCCGGGCTGCCCCGCCATCGAGGGTGGCGAGGGGGGAGGAGCTGGGGCGGAGACGCGATGAAAACGGCGCCCGCCAGGTTTTGACCAGCTCCTCATGCACCTCCGGAAAGAATGGAACGGAGGGAGGGCGCGGCGGAACCGCAGGAACCAGTCGCCAAGCCTAGAGGGATCGGCAGGAGGTAGATCTGACACCTCGAGGCCGATCCCCCTGGCGGCACGGAGGAGCATAGCTGACAGCTCAGCGTCCATGTCAGCCGGAGCAGCAACCCCGGGAGGGCGCTGGCCCGGCGAGATATCCGCCTCGCCGTCAGACTCACCCTCTGACGCAGCGACAGACATCTCTTCTTCTGGTGGAGCGCCAAAGGAGATGCTCGGCCCGGATACCGGGGAAGCATACTGCTCTGGCCACTCAACGGGGCCACGCTGGGGTGCAGACGGCCGCGGGGCTTTGAAAGCCGGCGGCGCGTTCTGCACCGTAACCTTTAAATCCCCCCTTTGCCTCGCCACGGCGGCCGAAAAGCACTGACGGCTTAACGACGGGCCGCGGGGCGCAGAGGGGAGCCGTCTCGCAAAAGAGCGGCGGTTTTTCAGCGTGACCATGGTCATGCACTCACAATGCTCGCATGAACCATCCGTGAACGCTGCCTCAGCATGTTCTAAGCCCAGACATGTGAGGCAGCGTTCATGTCCGTCCTCAGAAGTGAGGAAACTGCCACATCCAGTAGCGCACGGCCGGAATACCATCCTGAAAAGGACGCTTCACGGCCGTGAGAAATTGCTCTTATAGATCCTGGTCTGCCCAGGGAGGAACCGCGGCACTCTGTGCACTGCTGGGGCTGCTCGCTGGAGCGCAGGAGGCTTTTAATGGCCGTTAAAACGGCCGCCCGCAGGATACCGCTGACGGCTGCCAAAGACACTCTTTTAGTAAATCTCTTTTAGATGGCAGCACGTCAGCGGAGAAGAGCTCAGGAACGTTCGTCTTTCTTCTTTTGAAGTTGTAAGGCTCGAGCAGAAAGGCTCTGAAAGCAAAAGTCTAACTGAGTGATGCGCGCGGCCATCTTATATACCCGTATGTACGGGGGCGTGGCCGCCGCGCACGTCCACTCGCCAATTTGCAATTGGCCTTTTGATATAAGGCTCAGAGATGATCGGTCTCTCAGGCGAGATCCCATGTAACGTCGAAGTGATTCGACTGAAGGGGAACAGTTCTCATTCGCGCTTGAATATGAATGGAGAAGATCAGACTGCTGCACCACGGACACAGAGACAGTAAAAAAGAAAGAGACTGACCAATATTTGAGAGACACTACTAAAGTACAGTCGGGCCCACTTGCATGGTGGAAGCAAAACTAAGGCCTAAATGCATCGTTATGGATTAGGCCTATAGCTATTGAAAGAGTTTTGTTTTCGATTTGAATTATTTCGTTTTTACTCTTACCTTTATAAGCAAAAATGAAGTTTCACATCGTGCTGGCGCCTCCAAAGCACGCTTCAGCTTTGACTCTCCGCACAAATGATTGGATATGCGCCTAATAGCACACATTTATCTAGGTTAAACGACATAACGAATATTGTGATATGCTTTAAGTATTTTTATATCTATGGATTTTAATTTAAATCGTGATAACTTGAGAAAGGTTAAATTGATCTGTCTGCCACTGGCCGCTTGGTCGTTACTTAAAAAAAAAAAAAAACTTGAATATAACAAAAAAAGTGTTCCAAATATATTTCTAAATTAACTTTATAAACTAAAGAAACTAAAATAAATGTAATTACTTTGCTATTAAAAACAGCAGCTGTGTAATGGGGAAGAGAAAGAGCAAAAAAAAACAAAAAAAAAAAACAGTCTGGCTTGGGCCAGTAATTCTGATGAGCTGTCAGTCAAGGTCCAGGCGAGGTTGTTAGGAATTTTTGCAATGAATGTTTGTTTAATAGCCTATTTAACATTCTTATTTAGGCTACTTTCTTATTTAAATGTATTATTTCTTTGATTTAGTTTAGCGTTTTGTAGGCTGCTTGTTCACTGACGGAAGTGCTAAAATAAACATGCACGTTTGTTAACAGTGAATTAATAGTGACTGCTAATTTCTGATTTGGGAGTGATTTGTTTGTTAAAAAAAAATGTTAGGCTACCTTATTAAAAGTATTGCTCTTAACAGACCTGTGTGTTTTGTATCACTAGCGCAGTGTCCGTTCTCGAAGCATAAGCTCTGTCTGCGTGAGGCGCGCCACTTCCAACTTGTAATGATCTGTTAAAAGTTTATTAACTCTGAAAGTGTCCTGTGTCCATATTGCACCAAAATGCCACACTGCACTCTCTTGGGTCCAGCAACACACCCGCCACGTGAACTGTTCTCGATATCATAAAAATGCAAACATACAGAAACACAGAGATTCCTGCCTTTATTAGAGAGAAGAATATGTTCAGCCCCTCCCTCCGAAGCTTTGAATATTCTGTGTTGATTACTACCGAAGCTTCGAAGCTTAAAAAAAGGTATTCGGACCAGCCCTGTTGTTTTCCTCCCTAATAAAATCATCCTACATTGCTGCAGAAGTACCAACCTAGTGTTTACAAGGTGAACATACAAAGAAGATCAAACGCCCTTTACAAAAAAAAAAAAAAAGATAAAACAGCATTGTAGGACAATTTTGAAGTTGAAGACGTTTTTCGACATACCCTAACTGTATTGACCGGATTACACAGACTATGCATGCGCATCGCAGAGACAAGACATAATTTATGCTGTCTAAACCACGGAAAAATGTCTGAAATCTACAAAATCATATAGAGAAGGATAAGCAGGAAAGGGCGCAATATTTTGACAAACAAAAATTAAAACGTGGTAAAGATATGTACAAGCAGTAGGGATGGGCATTTCTGATCATATTTAATTTCGATTAATCCACAGGTTTGAGAAACGAGTACTCGATTAATCGGGGGTGGAGTTTAAGCAAGGGGCAGGGTGTTTGCGTCACAGTATACAGTAAACATTTAAAAGAAATAACAGCATGAGGTGAAGCTGAAGTGCTTTTTCTACATGACGCATTGTATATAAAATTAATCACATAGCCTAGATACATAAATATGTAAATGTTATATTAAAAATTGTATTTATCTACACA